>NC_133316.1:1278972-1308516 GCF_012295235.1 Primulina huaijiensis
CTCAGACTATTCCAGAAGTTCGTAGGTCTGAACGAGGACGGATTCAATCTAGAAGATATACGGAATCCGAGTACCTTCTGCTTACTGAAGATGGAGAACCAGAGAGTTTCCAAGAAGCACTNTAGCACTAAACCCGTTCGATATAGTGACAGAATACATGCCAGAAGCAGAAGCTGAAGAAGAAGGGAGTGTTGAGCAGGGGGAGCCACAACCCACTCCACCAGATGTTCCAGGACCATCACAAGGCCCAGATGATGGTGAATCTTCTCAGACTATTCCAGAAGTTCGTAGGTCTGAACGAGGACGGATTCCATCTAGAAGATATACGGAATCCGAGTACCTTCTGCTTACTGAAGATGGAGAACCAGAGAGTTTCCAAGAAGCACTATCTCATAAGGACAAAGAAACATGGTTGTCAGCAATGCAAGATGAGATGGAATCTCTGCAGAAGAATCACACTTATGAGATCGTAGAACTTCCAAAAGGGAAGAAGGCACTAAGAAACAAATGGGTGTTCAAGATGAAGAAAGACGGCAGCGGACAAGTGGTGAAATACAAAGCACGATTGGTAGTCAAAGGATTCCAACAGAAGAAAGGAATTGACTTTGATGAGATATTTTCACCAGTAGTCAAGATGACTTCAATCCGAGTTATACTTGGCTTGGTAGCAAGTATGAACTTGGAGCTTGAACAGATGGACGTGAAGACAGCTTTTCTTCATGGAGATTTAAAAGAAGAAATCTATATGGAGCAGCCAGAAGGTTTTGAGGTTTCAGGTGATAACCTCGTTTGCAAGCTTAAGAAAAGCTTGTACGGTCTAAAGCAGGCACCAAGGCAGTGGTACAAGAAGTTTGACTCATGCATGGCAAGTCAAGGCTATAAGAAAACTGTTGCAGATGAGTGCGTTTACATTCAGAAATTTTCAGACGGGAGTTTCGTTGCTCTTCTACTTTATGTAGACGATATTATGATCGTGGGAAAGGATGCAACAAAGATTAGTCAGTTGAAGAATGAACTCTCTAAGTTTTTTGAAATGAAGGACCTGGGACCAGCTCAACAGATTTTGGGAATGCAGATTGTTCGAGACAGAAACAACCAACGGTTATGGTTATCTCAGGAGAAGTACATTGAACGTGTGCTCAAGAGGTTCAACATGAACAACGCCAAACCAGTCAGCATTCCACTTGCCAATCATTTCAAGATGAGCAAGAGTGCATGTCCTTTATCAAAGAAAGAGATCGGGGAAATGTCATCAATACCATATTCTTCAGCTGTTGGAAGTTTGATGTATGCAATGGTATGCACAAGGCCAGATATTGCTCATGCAGTGGGAAAGGTGAGTCGTTTTCTCTCCAACCCTGGGAATCAGCATTGGGAGGCAGTAAAGTGGATTCTCAGGTATCTAAAGGGTACTACTAAATTATGTCTTTGTTACGGGGGAGCTGATCCAATATTGGAGGGCTATACGGATGCAGATATGGCCGGAGATATTGATAGTAGCAAATCTACTTCAGGATATATCTACACTTTCGCGGAGGGAGCTGTCTCATGGCAGTCACGACTGCAGAAGTGTGTTGCTTTATCCACAACANAGAAAAGTTAGAGCTATGCAGAGACATAGCTGGAATGCTTGTTTTGGATATGGCTGGAGGGGGAGAATTGAAGAACTCAAATTGGAAATCTCCAGCCACCATCTAGAAGGTCCACTTCTTCAACGGTAGGTGCAGCTATTGTTGATTCTCCAATGGCTGCCATCTTCCATTCACACCCATTAACATGTGCAGAATATCCTCTATAAATAGAGGGTTCAGCTCGTTGTTCAAAGTATCTCATTCCCAATTGAGGAATCCTAATCTCAAGTAGAGGAGAGCCTTGAAAGTGCTGTGAGGATCTGAGAGTTTTTATTTCTTTCTGTAAATTAAATCTATGAATTGAATAGATTGATTTTTCTCTCAAATTAGTTTGATCTTTGATAGTTTAATTCCCAACAAATGAAAGGTTTAGGTCAGGCTGAGAATTCCTTGATTCGTGTCAATTATGATTTGAACTAATCTGAAATAAAAAAAAATTAATTTTAAAGTTTTATTTAATAAGAATAAATTAATTGTAAGACTTGCAAGATAATCAAATTATTTAGTTTAATTATGAATATTTTATTTAAAAAATAAAAATAAGGGATAATTTATTATGAATAACTACAAAACCCTTTAAATAATTTAAGTTTATATTACGGGTTACAGTTTCAATTCCATTTATGTTTTTTGAGTAGGTTTTTTGTAAGACGGTCTCACGAATCTTTATCTGTGAGACGGGTCAACCCTACCGATATTCACAATAAAAATAATACTCTTAGCATAAAAATTAATACTTTTTCATGTATGACCCAAATAAGATATCTGTCTCACAAAATACGACCCGTGAGACCGTCTCACACAAATTTTTGCTATGTTTTTTTTAGCAAACCACAAGAACTCGATTCTGGTTTAAACAACTTCGATTTTGATTTCGTAAGATGGTTTGAGTTTCGACTTATGCTTCCAACGGAATCAAAGTTGGATCTAATAACAACAATTAAAATAGGATTTGTTGAGAAAATATTTACAGGAAAAAAAAAATTAAAGAATCATCTTGGAGTTTTAAGACTAAAGCAGAAACCTCCGATAAATTTGTCTACATACAAGCTTCAACCTTCTAATATTCACTGTCGGGTTCGAAGATGGGGACATGTATATTTGTTTTTCTAGTATACATTTCAAACTTAAAACTTTGGTACCAGAAAGACCACGAATCTTAAAAATTTCATATTGTACAGAAAAAATTTCCAATACAAAACAAATATTTCTATTTCGTTATAATTTCTTACTGAAAAAATGATTTTTTTTGTTCATTATTTTTTCAAATTTTGGGTTCTGCTGGTCAATTAAGTTTCAATGTTTTGTTTTGACGTGACGTCAAAATTTTTCACCGTCATATCAGCATTTTCGTTGTTAGATCAACATTTTTTGTTGACACAAAATGGCCGAAATTGAAAATTATTGTACCAAAACCAAAATTTAAAAACTTATTCGACCAATACTCAAGATTAGACAAAAAAAAAAAACCATTTTTCCATTATTTATTTGATTATATACATTTTTAGACTTTAGTCACAAATTAAATTAATGCATTTTATTGGCGGTGTCAATGTATCCTGGTTGCCAATATAGAAAGTGATTCCATGTTGGCCAATATCAATTTCGGAAGGTGTTCATTAATTGAAAATTCACGTATTAGTTTCAAGTCAAAGGCTTTTCTTTTAAAAAAATCGCAGACAAAGTCTCAAATTTCCAGTATCATCGTAACTAGAAGGATTTTTTTTAATGAGTAGTGATTGTATATATTACATAGAATTGGTTTCTTGAGATAGTATATATCAACGAACAGTGGCGGAGTCAGGTTTTTATTTCTACTCGAATTAAAATTTTCTAAACTATAGTTGAGTTAATATTGACAAATGAAGTATCCGAGCTACCACCCGAGCGGAGCCATGGGCACGAGCAAGTACATAGGGTCATCAAGTTGACAATTCAGCACTTTAATCAATGAATTAAAGTTTAAAATTGTTGAATTGTGAAGTTTGTTTAATGTTTTATTAATTTTTTTTATGTCCTCATTAATTAGATTGTGTATAGTTTATTTTGTTTGTCATTACATTTTATCTTCATTTCTATTGCTTATTTTAAAATAAAGCTATAACTTATGAGTTATAACTTATGTATTTAAATAAAAGTTATTTACAACTAACATTTTTTCCGTGGTTTATATTTATGAATTACTTGAATATAACATAGTTAAAAATCACTGTTATATATATTTTTTACAGTTTCCAATTTTCTAAATATGTAGTCTTTTTGTTTGTGATGTTGGTTAAAACTTATGTATTTTAAAAAAATGTTTTTTTGAACCAACATTTTTTTTGAGTTTACATTTATAAATTATTTAAATAAAATATGATAAAAGATTGTTGTGATATGTCTTTTTTTTTTAGAGATTATAAATTTCTAATCTCTTTATTTGACTTGCGCTATTAGCTTGAAATTATATATATATAAATCTTGTGAGACATTCTCGCTTGTAAAATTTGTGATACGGATCTCCGACTCACCCTATACATGAAAAGTGTTACTTTTTATGTCCAAAGTATTATTTTTCACTGTGAAAGTATAATTAATTGTTGGTTATATTATCAAGAAATATTGTGTAATATATACTGATTTGAATGAAAAATATTATTTTTTATGTAAAAAATATTACTCTTTATTGGAGATGTGATTCGAGTCGACACATCTCACTGATATATATATATATATATATATATAGATAGATAGATAGATCAGATGGTAATTTAACAATTTTAGCATCAGTAACATGACCAATACAGATCAGATGGCTAGCCAACTTTGACGGATAGAAAACAAAAACTATAAAAACTTGTACGCATAGCTTTTGAAAATCTCCAACAATTAACAAATGAAGATGTCTGCCAATAAGATTAAATTACCAATAAAATTGGTTAAGAAAGATTATGTGTTAAGAGGGTTTGAGGGACGTACGTTTTAGTAAAACTCAACGGTCCTCGTACTCATGACATAGTCAATATGCTTACTTATTTAAGTAACAATTAAAATCACCATAATTTTTTTTCATGAATTCATCACGATAAGTTTAGAATAAATAAAAATTTGGTATCTTATGAAACGATCTAACAGATTTTTATTCGTGAAACATGTCAACACTGCTCATATTTACAATAAAAAATAATATTTAAAATGAGCGATCTAAATAGAATACTCGTCTAACAAAATTAATCCGCCAGACTGACTCACATGAGTTTTTGTGATAAATAAACTATGGACCGTGGATCACGGGCATGCAGCATGCGCCATATGAAATTTCCATGATCCTGTTGTCTTCAAGTCAATCAAATTCCTTTTTTTTTAATCCCCTCACAAGATTAATAATTCATCCCGAATTCGAAATATTTAAACATTACTTGTAATTTGTGTTATAATAACCTATATTTCAATTTGAAGTGTTTGCACCAGTTTTATTAGAATTGTGTAGGATTAAATATTGAACGACCATATTTAAAATTGACGAAGTTAAATATATTTTCTTAATAGTCAATATGCTATCTTATTTAAGTAATAAAGATAAATACAACCTAAATTACTATCAATATTGTTTTTTTTTTTTGAGATGGGAAGAGAGTTTGTTAGAATTAAGCATGCAACATGCATAATTTTCAGTTCGAGACATTGATATCAGATGAACTATGAGCCATCTAACAATTTATATTCGTAACTTGGAGGACATATATTGTAAATTTATTTGAGCATTGGAATGCATAAAGTTCTCAAATCACCGTGAATTCCCTCCAACACAGAAGCATAATTCATATCCTTGATCACGCTTCACCACCATATCCGCTAAGTTAAGGAGCACATTCAACCTTCACATCATTATGATATTTACTTTATATGTATACTCATGCAAGCTGCATAAATAAAGTCCTTGAATATATAATAGGTACCATGAAGTCTGCCTATCAATGTAATATCATGAAATTATTAGAAAAATATACCATATATTCTAAACAAGTTCTTAGTCGAATCAACCACCTAAAATTAAGATAAAGACCAATTGAGCTTGAGACTAGTATCTGTGATGTGTACGTCATGTTTCACTGGTAAGGACGTGAAGATGTCTATTTATACAGATGGGTAATCATTTGATGATTCACTGAACAACCCTCATCTCCTCCCTCAAAAGTTTCGGCCAACATCTCCACGTTTTGGAAAGAATTTCGACCGAGAATTTCTCAACTCCGCCGCCTCGTTGCCATCGCACCGACTTCGGATTTCTGAAATTCTTGTGTCCTAGTATCAACGCAGAAATTGTTTGAGATCTTTAATATGATCCAAACAAGGAATACAGTATCCAATCATAGACTTAATTTAACGATCAAAAAAGGGAGATCCATTCGAAAGGATATATTACAATAACTATTTCCACTTAAAATCCGGAATAGTTTGGAACCACCGTTAAATACACAAAAAACAACAATTCTAAACATCCTCTGGATATTTGAATTCATACGACGCCTAAGTAGCGTTTCAAAAGTCGAAACAAAAAATTTAAACTTCTGCAGCGCTTTGAGTGCGAGAAAACGGTACTATATTAAATTCAACACCTAGACTTTTAAACATGTTATTATAAAAAATTTCCATCATAATTAACACAAGATGCATGTTTTCATCAGCTAGCTTTCTTTAGTAAGGCGTCAAATACCAGCAAATCACTGGCTAGTTACCTTGAAATTTATGTTTTTTTAATATTATATTTACATATACCTACCCCTTAAAACACTCAAACAGACGTGTC
Organism: Primulina huaijiensis; assembly: GCF_012295235.1. Taxonomy (NCBI): domain Eukaryota; kingdom Viridiplantae; phylum Streptophyta; class Magnoliopsida; order Lamiales; family Gesneriaceae; genus Primulina; species Primulina huaijiensis. The sequence continues at coordinate 1,285,396 of NC_133316.1, forward strand.
CGATGGCTTTTTTTGGGGTTGTTACTCTATAAATATATTTTTTCTATCAAGCGAGATGTATTAAAATGTGTGACAACAGAACGTGTCACCCGAGCTAATTTTTTATTACCTCGTTACATATACTTGTACTCCAAAAATATGTGCAGTCAAAAAAAATCAGCCGTCTTGTTAGGCATTATCTTCTTTTCTAAAAGTTTTGTAGAGATTATTTTTCTTTAAGATTAATGAAAAAGACATAATAAGAAAAATAGATGTTACTGAAATGGGGATACGTATGACTATAATTAATATAGGGTACATTCAAGATTTTAATTTAGAATATATTCGATATCATATCTTAAATTTAGTATCTTAGTGTTATATAAGTTATAAAATGAATCGGGTTATGAGTTATAAACCGTCGACATATCAAATTAAATGAATTTGGTTTGTATAAATTATATAAAATTTGATTATAGTTTGAAAAAAGTGGATGGATCGTTCCACCGATCGACTTGCAAATTGTGCATTAACATTTCTCATATTTCATGTACAATACACGCCAACACAGAGAAGTTTAATACATACTAGTTACTATACACACGCGATGCGTGTGTGTACAATCTTTTTTATTATTATCGATGTACTAAAGTGAAATTTGATAAATTATGGAGGGACTAAATTGATATTTGAATTGTTGAAATAAAAATAAATAAAAATAAAAATGTGTTTTGAAATTAAAACAAACAAAAAACAAAAAAAAAGTGTAATATTAATATCATATAAGGGTAAAATTGGAAAAAAAGTTTGTGTCCTCTCTAGGTAGTTATTATCATGTCCTCACACTTAATATAATAGTATAGATAACGTAAAACAACTAATTAAATTTCGATTTATTATTAGAAATTTTAATTGGTTTTCACAATTTTCATAATATAAATAATATTGTGTCATACTCTTTTTTAAAAAATAAAAATAAAAAAAGAAACTTATCGTTATATAACAAAATATATATCTCATCATTATATATTTTAGCTATTTTAGCTACCAAATGTCGTGACACACACGATGCAAATAAAACATAAAATTGAAAATAAATTAGTATTTTAATTTAAAATGGTAGGAGAGAAAGTAAGATTGAAAGATAAACGTGGAATATGAACTTGAGTAATTAAAAAATATTTTTAAAATTGTAATTTCAACAAGATATCAAAATTACTTCCCCTTGAGTAACTTTAAATAATAATAATATATATTATTATAATGTAGGTAACCAGAATTCTAAAAAGACCGCACGACTTCCAAATTTTTTATTTTAAATCCCAAAATTAAAACAAAAATTTTCCAAAAAAAAAAAAAAAAGCACAAGGTTATAAAAATAAAAATCCAACTACAGTAAAAATTCTATTAATATTCTATGACAAATCCAACTACAGAAAAAATTTTACTAATATTCTACTAAATTCTAACGACTATTTTTTTTGACGGTAAAATTCCAACGACTATTAATATTCAAAGTGTCATTAAATTCTCATATATCATTATTAAAATGATAATATTTAGAAAAGTAAAAAAAATCATATCAGGAAATTAAAATGATAATAAAATAAAAATTTAAGGTTCCGTGTTAGAAGAAAGTCTATTCTGGTGGTACGTTAACATTTATCAGATACATGAGCATTCTGACGAAACATGACTTGAAAGTCAAAAAAATTTAAGGTTAGTGAACCAAAACCAAAATTTGAAAATTTAGTGAACCAAAACAAAAATAAACAAAGTTAATAGATCAAAAATCTTATTTCCCCAAATTTTTGTTAGTTGCTTTTGAAATTTATTTATAAATTTAATTATGATTTTTATAAAATAATATATAAATAAATTTAAAAGTTATTTATCCTATCTATAATAGTTACTATGAGAAAAATGGATCTGGATCCCCTACAGTGCACCAACCACGGCATTTGGTGATGTGGATATTTAATGGGCTATATTGATTTGGGCTTATTTTAAACTAGTTTTTTAAGTTTGATTTTGTTTTCTTCTCGGCTGTTTCGTCTAGTCTTCTTTTGTTCATTTTCTTCTTTTTCTCGATTTTCCTCTCTCATTCAATTTTATTTTTATTTTTATTTTACAGAAAATAGTATAACATACGAGGTTCGATTTTATTGTTCCTTTGAATATCTAATTTTTTTCTAATTATTTGGGTATCGAATTTTTTATTTGGTTTTGTTTGTTTGTATTTTTATTGTGTTATTGATCTGAAACTCTTATTAATTAAAATGTTTATATTATTTCATAGAAAACTGTCCGTTAATATTTGTGGAAGAGGGAAAAAATTATAGGAAAATGGAGGGAAAACAAAAGAGGAAAAAAGAGGGAAAAAAGTGGAAAAAATTAAAAGAATTAAAAAAAATTAAAAGAAAAACAACATTGAAAAAAATTATCAAACATTGAAAATTGCCATGTAGGAATACAGCACCATTTGCTGTTTTACTCAACACTATAGGGGATCCGGATTCGAGAAAAATATAGAAAAATTCGATGATGAAACGGTTGGAATTACTAATATATACATAAAATCAAATTTTATTCAAGTGTGTGTGTGTATATATAGGTATCATGCCACATTCAAGTGATGCACAACTCTTCTTCGCTGCACACTCAGAAAGTGGCAACCTTCTTCATTTCTATTCAGCAATGGCAGCAACCTATGTTTCCATAGCTAATAATGGATTTTGTGTTGCCAAGACCAATGGAGGGTACCATCCGGTGAGACACAGCGTGGCGAGGCAAGTCCGGGTTACATCCGCCAGTTAATAATTAAGCTCTGCCTTTTTCCCCATGATCTTTCAAACAAAGGCTTTGTTTTCAGGAACTATGCAAGATTGTCGATGCCACATTCGACACAGAGGTCATTCGGCAGCTGCAACAAGGCATACACGGGCCTGTTGTCCTTGAAAAAGCAGGTTACACATCCTCGTTTCATCCAAAAATGCAGAGCTGCAGAAGTTGCAGAACCGAGACTTCTAAATAATAACGCCCCAGTCGAAGAAGAATTGTCGAGATCGACTTTAATATGGAGAGCTGCCAAACTACCTATGTACACCGTTGCTCTTATTCCAGTACTTGTAAGCTTGCAACAACATTAATTGTACTTGATTCTGTGTTGTTGGTTGAGTATAATATTCTATCATTAGAATATATAATTATATATCGTTCCATCACTTCCTTTGAATCCAAAATTGTTATTGATTGATCTCTTACAAATTTGTGATATTCGAACAGGTGGGATCCGCAGCTGCATATCAGCAAACGGGCCAGTTTTCGTTCTGGCGATTCTTGGTGTCGTTGGTGTCTTTTGTAATCGTGAATGTTTGGGTAAATTTAAGGTTAGATGGATTGAGCTTATGATTCTGCCGTGTTCTCGATTATCACTTTCGAATTCTGTGACTTAATCAGTCTGCTAACTGTTTTTTTTTGCAGTAACGATGTTTACGATTTCGACACAGGAGCAGATAAGGACAAGAAAGAATCCGTTGTCAATCTCTTCGGCAGGTTGGAATCAGCCAGTCTACATTTTCTTGATTAGCAGATTTTCTTTCTGTGACGATTTAACTGATGGTGTCTTATATTACTTTCGATCTAGTCGCGAACTCATCAACACCGTCGCTTGGTCGTTACTTGTCATTGGTTTCTCCGGCATTTCGTTGTTGGCAGCCGCGGCCGCGAGTGAGCGTTCAATTGTACTATCGGCCTTTGCTGTGTTTTGCTTCTTCCTTTACCAGGTAAAAAAAGTGTTCTGGTGTTGTCTCTCTTAACAGTTCAAGTTTTCATATCGAGTGATCAAATTATGGTGTGATGATGCATAAGCAGTGTCCACCGTTTCGTTTGAGTTATTTTGGTGTGGGAGAGCCCTTACTCATGATGGCATACGGCCCGCTTTCGAGCATCGCCTTCTACTTACTCCAAAGCCGAGCAAGGTAACTAAACTTTTCTTTCTGGTGATCTTATGACTCGGTAATCCGTACCTAAACGTAGACTAATCGTTGCCACGATGTTAGTGAGCTGCCGATATCGGGAACGATTGTATGGTCATCACTGCTTCTCGGTTTTACGACTGCCCTGATCCTTTTCTGCAGTCATTTCCATCAGGTACCACTCCGACTCTGTTTCTATTTCTTCGGTACGATGTATTTTTTGTGTTGTTTCAAGGTGACTTGGAATGTGCCTGAATTCCAGATCGACGGTGATAGGGCTGTTGGAAAAATGTCCCCATTGGTAAGGATTGGGACTGACAAAGGCTCAAAAGTGGTTAAATTTGGTGTTGTTGGACTCTACTCGCTTCTACTGGGTCTTGGATTCTTCCAAGCTCTTCCTTTGCCTACCGTTGTACGTGACCATGATCTTTTTAGCACATCTCTCTGTTATTTCTTTCTCGCGAAAAATATATAATATTCGAATATCAAATAGATCGTATATCTCTGGTTAAATCATAAGCATATTCTAAATTGTTCATACGTAGGCAGACATCTACTTGGATTTCAGAGAAAATGTTATCCAGTTTCATGCAAGTATCCTTAAATATTGTCGTGTTTTTCCACACCAGAACACGAAAGACTGTGCCAGAAAAACCCAAGGCTCAAACCTTCATAATCCGAGATGTACCTCAGTAGCCTTTCTTGAAACGTCACTCCTAACGCTAGTCAAAACTAACAGAAGTGTCAAAAATTAATCCCACGTATCAACCCGAACTCACCCGAAAAATACCAAGTTTCGGTTCATATCGGGTTGGACCAAAAAACTGACCCAATTTTTTTTTGGTTGGGTTCGTTTGATCTCATCTAAGAGTCAGTTCACCCGTCAACCCGACCAAATCGACTTGTTTTGAGAAATTTTTGTGCATTTATATATAATTTTATTTGCAACCCAACCGACCTATTTAAATAATTATTTTGTTAAAAATAATCTATTAAAATTAAATCGTGTTGGTCGGGTTCAAGTTCGAGTTTAGAGTTTTCAAGTTGTTTTGAGTTCAGGTTTATAATTTTTTATAATATACTACCCGAACTCACCCGACCCCCTCCCCTAAATTAACAAAACATAGGTTTGTTATTTCCACTTGTATTTTTCCCATTATTTTTTAAATAAAAAATGTTATGTTCCCATTTATTAACCCTTTTTTATTTTTATTTCTATTTTTTAGATTCTTGGTTTCATGACACTACCAATGGCGAACTTAGTGGTTGGTTTTGTTGAGAAGAATCACATGGTGAGTATTATGCTTTAACAATTTATTAATCATAATATATTTTTTATAATAATTACTTTTTTTCTCCAAAATAGCCTTATTTTTATAATAAAACAAATATCTTGGAGAATTTTTTTATATAATTTTAATATTACTATACTTTATAATATAAAATTTATTATACATAAATTTATTGTTGTTTTGATATTTAATATATGCTTAAAATTGTTCATTTTTTTGTATGCTCGTTAGAATATTCTTATTAAAATAATAATTTTATTTTTCAGTGATTTTTTTATAATTATTTTGAATAATAACAGATTTCTTTTTTAAAAAAAAAAAAATATTGTGAAATGTATAGGATAAATCGAAGATTTTCACGTCAAAGTATCTGTGCGTGAGATTGCACACTGTATTTGGTGCCGCTTTAGCTGCTGGATTGATGATTGCTAGAATGCTTGCACCTGCTGCTGCTGCTAAGCTTGCCCTTTAATTTATTACTCCCCAAATGTTGTATCAAACTCGATACATATGATCAGTATAAAAAAGTTACAGTTATAATTAAACACATCGGAACTTTTTATATGCAATGAGAAAAGTTACAGATGAAATCCAATTATATTTAAATTTAAGAAAAAACACATAACCAAATTAATCATATTTTACTAAATTGTTCTAGTTATATTTGTAATTGTTGGGTGCAATAATTTTTCTTGTTTGGTAGAGCAATCGAACCGTGATGCATGAGCTGTTGTGCGATTTAAAAGATTTGAGTTACACAATTATCACCAGATATAACTTTTGGTAAAACGGCAAGCGCTTGGTTCTACAATTGATATCAGAGTCAAGGTCACGAGTTCGATTTCCATTAATTGCAAGGAGTGCAATTATTAGGAGTGATATTGTTGGGTGCAATAATATTGTCCCTGCTTGGTAGAGCAATCGAACCGTGGTACTTGAGCTGTTGTGCAGTTTAAAAGATTTGAATTGCATCATTATCACCAGCTATAACTTTTGGTAAAGCGGAAAACGCTCGGTCCTACAGTAATATTAGAAAATTTTTAATTTAAGATATTGACAAGACCATATGTTTATATAAGAGTCTTCTAAAAAATTATTAACTTATTAATTTATTGAAATTATTAATTTAAAAAATTAGTCTAAGTCAAACAAGAGAAAAAAAATATTACTTTAAAGAGGTAATTAATTTATCGAGTATTAATTCATAAAGTTTTACTGCATTTAAATAATTCTAAATTCATTTTGGTTAATTATTAAAATTTAAAACCCTAGTTTTAGATTTTCAAGCTCATTCATTTAAGTTTAATATAAAAAGTAAATTAATTTATGAAAATGTTTTTTTTTTAAAGTCTGTTGTTTATCTACTCATTTTAAAATAACTATTAATAAATAAAAAGTTTTGTTAAATTTAATTATTTTTTTTTACAAATTTATCATTATCAGTTTTTGTTGGCCAAAAATATTTTGGTATGAACAATCGAAAACTTAATTTATAAGGCAGAGTAGTGATTCTTATTTTAGGTAATAAAGTGTTTATTAATGACTTGTTTCAATAAAATGACATATTATTAGTTTATTATTGCAAAACATTTATAGTTTAAATTGGATAACGATTGATAAAAATATTAATCAGTGGATTTTTGGGACTGAAATTTGGATTTTTTAAGAATAAAAACTCTAAGATTAAAATTTTTCTTAACAAAAAAATCGAAATAAATATGCTGAAAAGTTATTAAAAAACGAACGATATTATATAATCTCCAGCCATCCAATTTAACGTAAAAGCGTATGAAACTTTGAATCCAAGAATTTCCCATCACCATCTGAGCAATAATGGGCAAGACAAGAAAACAAAGGATACTTGAAATCAGAAGAAGAGAATGTGGGTTTTTTTTAAAAATATTGTTATCATGTTAGAATAGGTGTCCAGCAAACCAATATTTGACTTATTAAACTTTATTGATTCTTGTGTAAAAATTATATTTATTTTAATAATATTTTACAATTTTTATTCAATTATGACATTTATTTTATCTGTATACTCATCCAAACTGCATACATAAAAATCTTAAATATACTATAATACTATGAGATATTACATATGATGACGATCATGAAATTTATTTATAAGTTACTGTATATTCTAAATGTGTTCCTAGTCGATTCAGCCGTTTAAAATGAGTACAAAGACTGTCCGAGATTGAGACTAATATATGTAATTTTGTGTATCATGTTTCATTGGTAGGAACATAGAGATTTCAAAACATAAATATCAATGATCATACGATGAATCATTGAACAACCTTCCATCAGGCATTTCAAGTAGATATCACTTATGGTGTGGATAAATCCGCGGTTGTGGACCAATGATTGTATAACATTAGTCCTTTGACTCGGGATAACATGGAAGCTTTATGTACTAGCACTGCATTTTGATTAGTTTACCGACTCCGCGAGGGTTATCAGATGGCGAGGTTGGGTGTAGTTCTGACATACGTAGGAGTCAATTTTTTTTTTGTAGTAGAGGATTCATCACTCACCTATAGATGTCGATATTCTATGTGATCAAATGAATTAATAGTACAAAGAATACATGTCCAGAGTAAGACATATATTTTATGAAAATGTGTTTTCTTAGTTACATATACTATGTCACTATGATTAATCAATGATTCATCACATGGTTATTGAATTCATATGCAACTCTTAATATACCAGTGATTACAGATTTAATCGGGATATATGTTTTGAAGGGATCGTATTGTAGGCTAATCATAACTTATTGGTTTTTGCAGGCACTATCACTCATCCATAGGAGATCATAAGGCAATGCTACTAGCCGCTAATAACATGATCTGATAAGTGCAATCAGACTTGAGTTCCGACGTTCTTGTTATCAAGTAGTTGATACACAAAATGTGGCTAACAAAAGGGTAAGCTTGTATACAAAATAAATGTTGTTTCGAATCACATGATCAGTAGTGAACTCACGACTAACTATATCCCTGAATCATTGAAGGTCACACAAGTATTAAATTTTGTGTTCCCATTGAGGTGGTCGAATTCAAATAGTTGAATTTGATGATTAAGTTTGATTGAGATCAAAAAAAGTTAATTCACAAGTAGATTCGATATTTGAAAGTTGTGAAAGTTAGCTTGACTGCTAATTTAGCCAGGAGAGTGCAACAACTTAATTTAATGAAGGAGTTTCAAAATAGACAGCTGCCAAAAAAAGAATAATCGAAAAATTTTGACTTTCGAAATTTTCGTTTTTCACGATAATAATAATAAGTTTTGTACCCTCGTCACATCGACGATACCTGATCATCAATATGGATTATGATAGAGTCAGTATTATTTAATTAATAAATTTGAAATATGTTAATTAAATATTAATTAGTAGTTTTAACGAATATGTCAAACTTGTCATGAAATATTCTAGAAGTGGCTATAATCCATAGATCGATTAGGATTTATCTAATCATGTCAAATCTAGTCAAAAATTGATCAAATTGTCGTAAAATTTTGACACGGTGAAATACATAATTTCATTAATAATATACATAATTTCATTAATAATTATAATTAATTTAATAAATATGTGTAACAAATAGCAGACTATATACAATAATTAATGACACCAAGAGAAAAAATAACTCCTCACTAATAATACTATTAAGGTGAACATTTAAGAATTTACGCTAAATTACTTTAGTGTACTAATTGCATTATGACTTTTAAAATTTATACATCTAAAACGTGCCTACATATCCGTATAACCATAATTGAATTATAAGCTTATTAGAATTAAAGCTTATAGGTCTAAAACAATTTCAAAAGAATTAACCCATTAAAAGACAAGACAAAACATAACAGTAGGTTAAGCTAGTAGTGATTAACTTGTGGTGGGTTTATCCTATAACTTCACAACTAATTTGTTGAAATATAATCTCCCCATGTCATTTATCTTGACTATGATTTAGCCCGCCAGATTCTTTCTAATTACAACACTTTATAATTCATAAAATCCCATAGACAAATCCCAAAAGACACAACAAAAATATAGGAAAGAAATTAACCTTTTAATATGTTAAATAAAACGTGTAGATTTTCTTCTCAACTTCAGCCTATATTGGAACGCTGGTTTTCTTCTCCTTGTTTCTATTAAACGGGCGCAGATAGGGTTTGGGTGGTGGGGTTTTAACTTGTAATTCTGATAAGAAGGGTTTTTGTTACATATTTTTGAGTAGTATTATCAAGCTCAAGTCCATGAAAATAAAGAACTCAACTAATTTAAAATAATAATAGTATTTAACTACGAGGTTTCATTATTAATTATAGGATAATACCAAAATCATATTATGCATGTTCTATTTGTTTTTAAATTATTATCCAAAATTAAACTTATATTGTTTAACATAACTATGTCACTAAATTTTATTTTAAAAATGATTAGCTACTATTTGGGGTGTTACAATATTTTTCTGTCTCTTTAGTTTATATATGTTTGATGTTGCGCTTGAGTGATGTGGGTATGCTAGCTGTGGGATTCAATTTCTCAATTTTTTGTTGCTTGGAATGTGTGGCAGCATTTTGATTAATTAAACATACAAATATTGATGAGAAATAGAGGTTCTTGATTATTTTCATTATTAGAAAGATCAAGATATGTTCTTACTGTTGTGATAAGTTCATTATCTAAAAATTCGAGCTGTAGATTTTTTTTTTTTTAAACTAGAGATGAGAATTCAGATTCATATCAAGTGAAATTTTGTATATGATATTCATGCCTTACCCGGTGAAATTTATCGTGTTTGATCGACAACATGATAGAATATAAAGTTCTTTGGTATGTAGGAGGGCCACTAAGGAGTTTTTGATCATCAAATGGTTAACAGTCCCATGGATGGAACCTATGCAGTGTAACATGGGATGGACATTCACAGAAAACACACCATTTCTTGTGACAATTCCCCAACTTTACTGTCAAGCTTCTACCGTATTAGACTGTATAATTTTATGGGATGAAGTTGAATCATATTGAAGAATCTTTCATGTAAAAAGACTTGAAGCGATCTGAAGTATATGTGAAGTTATCACTAGCTTGCTGCCTTTGGTAATTTACTTGTAAGCGGTCATTTATTTAGAAGTAGGATCTGAATATAACTTAATCAGTGAATGTCAAAATTGGGTCACTGCAGATATTATAGAGAAGTCTCAGAAGATCAATCAGAGATGTTTCGAGCCATTTATTCCTTTTAGCGTTGAACACAGAACATACATACTTTACCATGTGCTGTGGAGTATCAGTTGCATGCCATATATACGGGGACGTAGCCAGAAAAATTTTTGACCTTGGGCTGAATAATTTTATAAACAATAGTAACATGAACTAAATATAAGCTACTGAAGTGTGTAACGTGGTTTTTCATCGAATAAAACTCGTCGATTATTGATTTTTAAAATAAATATTTTAATAAAATCAAATTTTATGAGCACATATCTAGGATGAGAAGACCACCACCAATGAAAAGTGCAGAAGCTATCACCAAACATTTTAAATGAGCATCAAAACTAAATTCGATAATTAATAACATCCAAGCACCTACATAAGAGGAATGAACACATATTGGGAATTTATTAACATTAAAATAACAATATAAGCATTTCACTTTACTAAAATCCTTGTAAAACAATTTAATAGTTTCAAAAACTCAAATTAACTCAAAATAATATATCGCAGTCACTTGACAAATCATTGAAGAATCACTTATTAACTTCTGCACGTGAACAGATTTAACATGATTTTACTTCAAAGGAAAACAAAAAATCCAAAAACAACTAAAAATATACATCATACGGAAGTTAATCTCAAGCTCTATACATAACAAAAATCTAATTTTCTATGACTTCATCACTATATAAGCTAAAAAATAACTACAAACTCAACCAAGCCACATTTTGAATTTTTCTGCATAATAAATGGAATAAACCACTTAAGTAGCAAAAAACAATCATTTCACATTGTGCTAACTCAATCGAGGCCATACGCCATACAACCCTTTTCAACTCCAAGTCTTTGCTTCCAAAACTGCAGTTCATAGAGTGATTTGATTCTTCTTATGATTAAATGTGTTGAAAATAATTTTAGTGGGCTAAATTATTAAATATAATTATTTTTTATGGGAAATTGATTATTCTAGTCTATTTCAAAGTCATAATTTTTAAAATGGCTTTCTTTATTACATAATTTGCATTATGTCTTATATAATTTAAAAATCCTAAAAAACCATTTTCCTATGACCACACATGTTCCATTTTCATAATTCATTTATTTAATTATCTATTATTTCTTTTTAAGAGTTGATTTAACATATGTTATGTTTTATTTATTTATAATATATTAAATTTTTAAATACTACTTATATCAATATAAAAAATTAAACCTACAAACCTTCATGATTAAAAAAAATTAAACCTACAAAATATCAAAAAATCATGAAAATAATCAAGTCAAATATTAAAAAAAATCAAAATCAAAAGTAAAGCAATCAATGATCTAGGCGATACATTCTAATGATTTGACATAAACAAAATTGGTAACGGAATAAGTTTGCCATAACCCATATACCTGCACACACAAAAATATCAATATAAAATCGATTTTTTTGCATAAAAATTAAGTGGTAAAAAAAATTTATACTTGTTTAAAGAAATAGGATTGATGTGTTTCACGGTCGCCTCTATACGCATAGAATTGATGAGATAATAAAATAAAGAGTTTGATATGAAGAAATTGATGGTGAATACTGAATATGAATTAAAAGAATGTGGATATCTTCGTAATTTGATATGATAAAAAGATTATTTTGGTAAATTAATTTAAATGAAAACTAAAATTGATTATAGTAATTGTGTGAAGCCTATTTAAGAAAATCTCTTTTATTTTATGAGCTGAACAAAACTTTAATATATGTAAAATTTACACATATATCATTATTACTATTTTTTTTTGTTTTTTGATCCAGGGCTGGAGCCCACACCAGCCTTTGGGGTGGCTCCGTCCCTGCATATATATATGCCAAAAAACAATATTTCGAAGTTGGTGGATATGTGGATTAATAAAACGAGATAGTAACTTGAAGCAATCTAGCAATCGTGAATCTCTAATTTCTATTCGTTTGTGATTACGACACCCTTGAAACGTTCTCAAATCTGTTTGGTCATCCTGTTCATGCATTATGTATGATTGTATGAGCTTGAGCGAATTCATTGGTATTTTAGTGTTGCATTGGTCTCAGATGAGTCCAATGTAACAAGAACAATCACTTCTTGCATGAAAAGAATCAATGACAAAGTAGAGAAACCCCAGATATGTTTATCCATGCACCTAGTTAGATCTTTATTTCTTAGTTGACTAGCCCTTAATTTGATAAAGTTATTGTGATAATTATTGTTGCTTGCTGTTGGTTTTCTAAATTTGAAAACTCTTTTGTGCCTTCATGGATTTAGTATATAAATTTTCCCAGGCGAGAGTTTGTTCTTCAATTATTTAACTCGTATGCTTGAAGGTATCAGTTACTCCTGGCTTAAAATTCTCTACAAGAACATCTCTGGTTGACTTTAAGATGGTGAAAATTCAACTGAGAAGAAATGTTGCACCATTCAAATGTGGTCTTTCCCCTAAATTTTTCGGCCCTTTCTGTAATTTCATGCAGACAATTGTTAATCATGACAAAGGAGGAGTTTCGTTCTATTGGAGCTGATCATCTTGAAGTACATTTTTAATCACTTGGTATGTTACTGATGCTTCCGGTGTCCATCATATCTTATTGAACTTACAACTTTGTGCCTTTCTCTTTGTGGTGTTACCTTCCGTTTTTCATGTTTTTAAATTTAATATATTCGGATTTGCGTTATCTTCGCTTCATGATCTACTTTTTCGTGGTTTTCTCTATTCTCTTAGAACATGCTATCAGTCAAATATTTTGATCACTCAAGATGTTTCAATGATCCATGAAAAAGTGTTTCCAGGTTAATTACATAGGCTAATTCGCAATTAGAAACCAGAACCTGGTTCGATTTAAGATCTTTTTAGTCCAAAATACGCTTTGAACGAATAGATTTTGGGGTCACATCACAATTCTTCTTGGATGAAAATGAAAGTCTCTCTTAGATTTATATAAAGTTATTTCTCTAAGCAGGGCTGTGGTGACTATACTTCAAGATTTTCTTGGTATTTCAGTGCATCTTTGTAGTATCAACCCAATGACCTTTTGAGTTGCATTAATTAATGAAAGAGCACAACAAACATGCAAAAAAATTCACAGCATCTTATAATGGATTGCACGACTACTGTTAATCACCTTTGCTTACCATCCTCGATAGTGTTATATTTTATATGCATTTCATCTGAATATGGATGTCTTTTGAATTAGCATTTGATTTTTTGCATTAAATTTTATGTTCGATTTTGATGTTATATGTTTTAAATTCATATATTTTGATTAGAGTAGGTCTCAAAGATTTATGGCATGCATATACCTTTTAATGTATGTGTGCATAATATTATAGAGCAAAAGAATATTTATAATTTATGTACCTATTTTCTAATTGTGAAAAGAAAAATAATGATATCCTTATCAATACAAATATAAAAACTCAATAAATATATTGTTGAAACTTTTCATGTTCGCAATCTTGATTTTAATGTTAACAAAACTTGTTGTTGAATTTCTAACATATTTACTCACGTGTTAAGTTGCAAACACAAGAAGGAAACTGAAACTGAATTTGGCCAAACTGAATTTCTGGCGAATTTCGGTGTTTTGATGATATCTCTTAGTTGGATGATTCAAATAACAATCCGTCAACTTGATTGATCAGAAAAATCAATTTGGAACAAGTCTTATTTCACGTCATTTGGACAAAATCGGATGTTATATAGGCCAAATTGATTGCTGAATGACCAAACTGATTTCACGAAAACAGCAATCAGTTAGGTATAAGCAGTTGCGGTATTTTGTCCATATCTATCAGCTCAGTTATTGGAATGAAATGATTCAATATGAGTTGGAAAGATAAGATGATGATCTACAGATCATCTTCAGAAGTTAACGTCTGAATCGAAGCTTAAAATGTTTATAAATGTTGATGAAGCTACTAGTTTTGCACAAACTGAAATCAGCGTGGCAGATTTCAGCACACCAGTTGAACCGCTGACAAGTTGAGCTGCTGACCAATTGACGAAAGTTGACCAGTTGACTAGTTTAAGCTCGTGAAAATGTACAGCAAGGCAAATTTGACCGTTGCAATTTCAGAAACAATACAGAAACTTTCCAAACAGTCGTATTCTTGTGTCTAACGTATATATCAATGTTGGGACCTATAAATACAACATTTTGAAGATCAAACAAGAGCTTTTGAAGATGATTAAAAGCATGGGCAGTTAGCATGAAAAAATCTGCTAGTTGAGAGCACAAGCCCTTGTGTGAGGATACATTTGAGATGTACACTGTAAAGGATAAATTCCTAACACACAATCACTCACACATATACAAGAGAGTTGAACTTCAAAGATTAGTTGAGTGAATCTTCACACAAAGACATTAAATATTGTGTTTGTAGTCTTGGCATAAGAGACGTTAAACATTATGCGGATTGTGAGGTTGCGGCCTACAATCGAGAGTGTATTAGGAGTTTCAATTAGGCAAGAGATAAGTCCTAACTTGAAAATGAGTTTGTACAAGGTGTTATATAAATCAAAGTCTTTTAGTAGATCTTTCCCAAATGGAAGAAGATGTGACGTAGGAGTTGTTAATCTCCAAACATCCATAAACAAATTCGTTTCTATTTATTTATTGCATTTACTTTATCATTTTCATTGTTTTTAAAGTTGCATTGTTGAAGAATTTTATATGTTCTTCAAATACCAAAATATTGCATACCAAGTATGCTTCAACCAAAATATTTTTTATCCATTCAACTTGCATATAATTTAAATATTTTACAAAATGTTTAATCGATTTCTACAAAGAATTATTTTGAGTGACTTCCTCTTGGTTTAAAAACCAAACTCGATTTAATTTATCGGTGTATAATATTTCAAGAATCGAGCTATTTTAGCTCAACGATTTACCCTCCTAATCGATTCTAACATCCAATGTACATATGTATATAAGAGATCACATACAAATGCATAAAAAATATAACAATGATTTGTATATGAAAGCTTGATAAAAATAAAAATTATATTTTTAAAAATTATTCATTAATTAATGTATATGAAAATTACTTGATGGTAAAAAAATTATATATTCACATATATATTTCTTTAAAGTGAGATAATAAATATCCATATTAAAATTTATAATTATCTACAACATTATAGGAATGATTATTTTATTACATTGTATAACTAAAAAATTACGTGCATATACTCGTCAAAATCAATCGCCAATCAAACATCTAAATATGTAATACATGAAAAGAAATATTAATGAGCAATAAAAAGACAAATAAATTATTTTTTACTGTAAAAACAATATGACACAATTCTTATAACAAATATAATTATAATGCTCATTGATTAACATTTGTCAAAGTATTAGAGCTTTACATATGATATTTTAATATCTTTATTTAGTTATTTTGAAATCAAACTAACAAATTCAAAAAATACAAAAAAATAACATTTTTTATGAAAGTTATTTCTTTGGTTATATTTTAAATTTTAATTGTGAAAATCATACCATTAGTTTAAAATCTATAGTTAATAATTATTGTATGAGTTTATTTGATATTTATCATATAATATTATTTGAATGTGTATTTCATTATACATGTTGATTTATTTATTATTTTAAAACTGTATTTAACAAGAAATTAATAGTTATCAATGTTAATCTACAAAATATCGCTTCTGATATAAAATTAATTATCTGTAATATAGAATTATAAAAACTAAAAGTAAAAAATTTTCGTAGGAGGTTAAATATTACTTAAATTGAATATTATGAGTTATATTTTATTATTATCAATATTATTATTTTATTAGTTTTGATATTGTTTTGATGAGTTAGTCACGACGATTTTAAGTTGATAATTATTCGTCCTTAATGTGCTTTACTTATGTAAATTATGATTTATGTATTGATAAAATCCATAATTTTGTTAATTTTTAGGTTATAGTGTATGTGGTGTTTGGATATATAATTTTTTAAAAATTTGTTTCAATTTATTTCGTTCTATATATTATGTTCATTATTCATTTATTATATAAATAAACTCTACTGCTTGAATTTTAATTTGAGAAACAATTTTGAAAAAAAGTTATGTAAGTTTTCAATTGATTTATTCGTCTAACATGACAAAAGATTAAACTCAAATAAATAACAAAATGATTCAATTTTTTTTTTAAGAAAATCAAATTTTTTTTATTTTTATTATATAATTGATATTTGCGTGCATCGCCAATACAGGTACCATCTAAATGTATACATTAACATAATATTCTTGTTGCCTGACCATATTTTTCCAGCAGAAAGTGAACTCACCTCATGACAATCACCTTTTCCCAAAACAGAAAAATGTGAACTGCTTACTATTTTATGACAAACACCCTACGTTATACCCTAAGTGAAGAATAAATGTAAGACAACACATGATTCATGTGGCTCGATCTATATGGTTCCATTTACGAACATTTTTCAAAGGGCTAAACTTTTTATTAATTGTTTGCCTTGAGGTAGCATATAAGTTCCTTGATGTCTCTAATGTACGTCCATTTTCTCATTTCAAGTGGCGTTCATATCACTCATCCAAGGTTTTTTTTAGAGTTTTTGAGGTTCACTTTTCTAACCATGGTTGACGCAAGCAACTAAAAGGTTGTACAAATATTCAGAATATTTTAGCTGTGAAAAGTAATAGAAAAATATGATAGAGATGACGCTTTCAAAGTTTTTGTCACGGTGAAAAAGGAAAAAAGCTGTTTCAAGGATCTTATTTGTCTCATATACACATAATTGTTGGATCTCGGTTTTTTATGTGCCCAAACGCAGCGCAAGTTTAAAATTTTATTTTATTTTGACAATCAAAATATGTTTATATTTGGGCACTCGTATGGTTTTATCATAAACATTCATAGGGCGTTGGAATTTCATACCTTAGGTGAATTAATCACATGGCTCTAACTATTCCGGGTTTAGCGGAGATAGCTCTTGATGAAATCCCTACGAACATTCTTCGATCTCCTAATCCGGTCCACGACTGGAATATTTGTTCTTCTTCTAAATTGCACTAGAAATTTAGAAGATATTTTACGTAGAGATTGAACACGAAGAAAAATTCGACTCAATAATATAAGCCAAATTTTTCTTGCAAAAGGAAATAAATTTCGAGAAGAGCACCCCTGTGGGAAGAGCCGAAAGTTGCTTGATCAATTATGACTGGTTTGTTTGTTTAGTTTATTTATTATTTTCATATTCCTAAAATCCTATTTCTGAATTGTCATTTTAACCCAAAATAGGATGATTTAAATATGAATATGTTCTATATAACGTGATTTTACCCCTGTCCTTCAAAGGCTTGGTTCGATCTATTTCTTTATTTCCCCATGAATCATATGTTTGTAACAATAGGGGCAGAATTTTATCAATTCTAATCGATTAGGGGTATTGTGCCGGTTCTTTTGAGTAATATATCTGGAAATGCCCGTTGATGCCTTCTTAACATTAACACCATTTCGAATACAACCGGTACATTCCAAAATCACCGTTCCTCGTGCATCTTTCCTCTTGGCCATGAACCTCCTTTTGATTTTGGATTTATTTAACTCTTCCATTTTTTTTTCATTCGAAACGAAGAAAAAGGAAAGAAGGAAAAAAGAGAAGTTACTAACTTGAAATCCAATACTAAAAGATAAAAATAAATTCAATTTTAAGTAATAATAAATAAAAGTAAAGCTGTAGTAAAAAAGAAGGAAGACTATGTGAAACTATATTTCAATCCCAACACGGTATTGCAGTTAAAGATCGTGTATTCTTACCGCATTTTCTACTCTACCCCACCCCCGTTTCTCTATTAATTTATTTAATTCGAACCTAAACCCGAGTCTCGCAGACGTTGAATACACATTTATTCTTTCTCTTTCGTCCCTTATTCTAAAAATAAGAAATAAATGGAAAAAAGAGAAAAAAGGGAGGGGTAAGGATTAGTCACAGATATTTGATTTTATCTCTAATCTTCTTCACTCCTTCCGATGTCAATAACTAGAATGAAAAAAAGGGGAATGTCAACGCATCCGGGAAAAAACGATTAATCTCTATCAATAGACCTGCTAAAGCCCCGAACCATAGCGTACTTAGTACTGGGGCCACGGAGAGATATGTTTTTAGATCTCGCATTGAAAAACCTCCTTTTTTATTTATTGTAATACATAAAATAAAGATAATGCATATATATCAGATGCATATGTAGTTAAGGGCCACTTAGAGTTGTACACGAAATCCCTAATTCAAATTGAAATGTACAATGATCCATAAGATTTTCCTTTTCTTATTATTATATTATATGTTAAATGAAACTAAAAAGACGAAATGGGCAGAAATTTTGTGTTTCTCACTGCAAGAACTATGGATATGGAAAACAAGACAGGAATTCTCTACAATGACACTATAGAACAATTGAAGGGATGTGGCGCAGCTTGGTAGCGCGTTTGTTTTGGGTACAAAATGTCACGGGTTCAAATCCTGTCATCCCTACCTTTTACGACTCAAAGGAGTAGTAACGAGGAATCAATTGAGATCAAATTGGACGGAATCATTCATTTTTATGAAACTATATATTTAAGGGTTACAAAAAGAATCCTTTTCTTTACAGTCTCTTATCTATCCTGATAAAGAGCGCGCTCTTAGTTCAGTTCGGTAGAACGTGGGTCTCCAAAACCCGATGTCGTAGGTTCAAATCCTACAGAGCGCGATTTTTTCTTCGTAGATCGAATTAGACTGAAATCGATTCAATCACTTGCACAGTAATTCAAATTTGACCCCCTGTGAATTAAAGAAAGGAGGAGGTCAATCAAAAAAAGAAAGGTTAATAAATCAAAGGTCCAACTGATCACCACGTCTGTATTGTAAATATGNCAAGTGGATCAGCAACATTACCTGCAGAGGGGACTCTTTCGATTGATATATCTCCCCTTCCCACAATCTTCCGTATGATGTGGAACTTCCTCAGTACACGTTTGGATCGATAATGAGACCTTGGTTCCTTTGCTTGCGCAACGGCACCAGTGTTGTCACAGTATACCGGGACTGGATCAACTCTATTAGGAATAACGTCCAACTCTTGGACAAAATTCCTCATCCAAACTGCCTCTTTGGCTGCATCAGATGCAACAATTTATTCAGCTTCAGTGGTGGAATCCGCAACGGTGTCTTTGCTTGGAACTTTTCCAAGAAACACCCGCACCATTTAGCATGAATACAAAACCAGAGGTCGATTTCAAATCATCTACGTCACATTGGAAGCTAGAATCAGTGTAGCCTTCCAATTTCAATTCTCCATCCCCATAGACCATGAACAAGTTCTTAGTCCTTCTCAAGTACTTAAGAATATCTTTCACGGCCTTCCAATGCATTGGACCAGGGTTCGCCTGATATCTGCTTGCAACACTCAAAGCGTAAGCAACATCAGGACGTGTCGATATCATACCATACATGATACTACCAATAGCTGACGCATATGGAATACGTGTCATCATCTCTATCTCTTAATCAGTTTTGGGACACATAGCTTTAGATAGAGTAATACCATGACACATTGGTAAGTATCCTCTCTTGGACTCTTCCATAGAGAATATCTTCAGAATGATATCGATATAAGTGACTTGGGTGAGTCCCAGCATCCTCTTCGATCTATCTCTATAGATCTGTATTCCCAATACATAAGATGCTTCACCCATGTCTTTCATGGAGAATTTACTTGCTAACCATACTTTAGTTGATTGCAGTAATCCTACATAATTCCCAATGAGCAGGATATCATCAACATAAAGTATTAGGAATGTCACTGCACTCCCACTAGCTTTCTTGTACACACATGGTTCCTCGGGATTCTTAGCAAAACCAAACTCTTTGATAGTGCTATCAAATCTGAGGTTCCAACTCCTTGACGCCTGCTTGAGACCATAAATTGATCTTTGAAGTTTGCATACCTTATGTTCACTTCCTACTGATGTGTATCCCTCAGGTTGAGACATATAAATTTCTTCTTTGATGTCTCCATTGAGAAATGCAGTCTTTACATCCATTTGCCATATCTCATAGTCATACCATGCTGCTATGGCTAGTAGTATTCTAATGGACTTAAACATAGCAACTGGTGAAAAAGTTTCCTCATAGTCAACCCCTTGCCTTTGAGTATAACCTTTTGCAACCAGTCTTGCTTTGAAGGTCACTACCTTTCCATCCGCCCCAAGCTTTCTTTTGTAGATCCATTTGCATCCTATGGGAACGATTCCCTCAGGTGGATCCACTAATGTCCAGACTTGGTTTGAATACATAGAGTCCATTTCTGACTGCATGGCTTCAAGCCATTTGGTTGAATCAGTATCAGATATTGCTTCTTTGAAATTCATTGGATCACATCCAACACAAGGCTCATCATGGCCTTGTTCATGAAGAAGTGTATATCTGGCAGGTGGTCTAATAACCCTATCAGACCTTCTAGGAGCTTGTACTTCAACTACTGGTTCTAGGGGATTAGGTTCAACTTCTAAAGTTGAGGGAGTATCTTGAATTTCTTCAAGTTCTATCATCTTGCCTTTTCTATCTAATAGAAACTCCCTTTCCAAAAAGGTGGCATTTCTTGAAACAAACACTTTTGCTTCACTAGGATGATAGAAATAATATCCAACAGAATTCTTTGGATATCCTACAAAGTAGCACAAAGTGGATCTACTATCCAATTTGTCTCCCACTGTCTGCTTCACATACGCAGGACATCCCCATATTCTCAAGTAAGAATACTTGGGAGGTTTCCCCATCCATATCTCATATGGTGTTTTATCCACTGCTTTAGTATGGACATTATTCAACAACATTGCCGCAGTTTCAAGCGCAAAGCTCCAAAACGATGTAGGCAATTCAATGAATCCCATCATGGATCGAACCATGTCCAACAAGGTTCGATTTCGACGTTCAGAAACACGATTCAATTGTGGTGTTGCTGGTGGAGTCCACTGTGAGATAATCTCATTCTCTTTTAGATAACCCAAAAATTCAGCACTCAAGTATTCTCCACATCGATCAGATCGAAGTGCCTTAATACTTCTTTCTAGCTGATTTTCTACTTCAGATCTGAATTCTTTGAACTTTTCAAACACTTCAAATTTGTGTTTCATCAAATAAACATACTCATACCTCAAATGGTCATCAGTAAAGGTAATGAAGTAGGATTGCCCAAATTTTGTGCTAACACTTAGCGGGCCACAAACGTCTGTATGGATCAAATCCAGTAGACCATGCGCACGTTCCACGTTTCCATCGAATGGAGTCGTGGTCATTTTTCCTTTTAGACAGGACTTACAAGTAAGTAGAGAATTTATGTCTGACAAGTCAAACATGTCTTCTCCCACTAGCTTGTGCATCCTTCTTTGGGGAATATGACCTAGTCTAGCGTGCCATATTTGTGCGGGATTTGGATCTTCTAATTTTCTTTTGTTTGTTGTTGAAATCTTGTTTAATTTGGACATTCACTTATCATTTCCAAAACATTTTTGGCCCAGATAATTTCTTATGTCCATTCTTCTTGCAGTGAAACAAATATGTTCTAACTTATCGGACTTTGTGGGCCCTTTAAGTATCCTTCGGAGTTTGCTTCTTATTGGGTTTGTTTTTCTTTGTGAGGGGCAGAACATTTCTTTCCCTTACCTTGTGGGCTATTTTTCGTTCCTGACAAGAAGCCCAATTAGGAAACATCATTTTCCTATTTTATGGTAGCTTCATAAGTGATAATCATATTGACTAGCTCTTCAAGGCTATCATCAATCTTAATCAAATTGAAGTTCACCATAAACCCGTCAAATGAGGAAGAGAATGACAACAAATTGATGTCATCAAGTAACTCGTTGGGAATCACATATTCCAGGCCCACCACTTTCTCAATAAGCCCAATCATATGTACACCACGCTCTTGGACCAAAGCCCCATCTTGCATTCGTGTAGTCATGAGCTTTTAAAAATGGTGTACATCACTGTACGAATTTCATGCACCATGCAACTCTTGCATGTGTATTCGAATGTCAGCAGAATTCAATCATTTCCTCAAACTGTCCCTACAGTTCATTTGACATAGAAGCGAGCACATTACACTTTAGCTTGCACACTATGGTCCCGCCATCTTGCATGCATTTTCAGTTCAGCAAGACTGACATTAGTGTGTATGTCATTTTCTCCGAATTCAGAACAATTTTCTCAACCAGTCTTGAAAATTAGATTCGGTTAGCTTGTTAATAACAAAATTTGATTATGTGACGAAATCGAAAATTTACTGATATGGAAACAGAATAATAGTTGCTGATTATTTTAAAATAATTTTAAGACATAAAATATGGATTTTTATTTTATAAATTCTCTCCCACTATTTTGACATTTTCACCACCCTCTGATGAAAGAGGAAAATCGTATTTTCTTAGTGGGCACGTAGAGTCCAATTAGCCAATTATAATCCCGAATAATATCAGCCAATTATAATTTCTAAAAGGTAGAATCCAATTGCATCCCTATGCAACCTCCGCGTGTTTTGTCTCACGTTTAATAAGGACCCAATAATATGACGCCGTTTATTTTCGCGTGTCAAACCAACCCATCAAT
>NC_133316.1:1310599-1394298 GCF_012295235.1 Primulina huaijiensis
AGAACTCATTTCTGATTGCACCCATCGGATCATGGTAAGAGCGTCTAGTAGCATCGCCCCATGATCCCCTAGGTATCACTGATAGTGCCTGCAAGAACCAGTCGATTATGATTAACGTACAGTACGGTCCCTTCATCTCATATATCCCGATCGAATCTGCAACCATTGGTTCATCGAGGGTTGCATATTAATTCGATAACTATGTGATAACTTTAATAGTGGCATCGCGTGTACTATTGGAGAACTCCTTCTCCAACGTACATCTCATACTCTGGCCAGAGATTCCATGCACTATTATAACATCATATCACATAGGATATCCATACCCGTAGGTGAGCGGTGAATTCCCGACTACAATGCACTGGCTCCTATATGTGTCGCAACTATACCCAACCTCGCCACCTGATGACTCTCTTCGAGCCGGTAAACGAGTCAAAGCACAGCCCTAGCATATAGAGCCTCAGTGTTGTCCCGGGTCATAAGGACTAATGGTGTACAATCATAACCACGGACTTATCCTCTCGATGAATGATAACCACTTGGAAAGTCCGAGGGAGGGTTGTTCGGTATAATCATCGTATGACTATCCATCTGTATGTTTGGACATCTCTATGCCCTTACCAAGAAACGCAGTACACAACATCACAGATGCTAGTCTCGAGCTCAAGCGACATTTATCCATGTTTTAGGCGGCTGAATCGACTAGGAACGAATTTAGAAAATGCAGTGTTTACAAATGAGTTCCAACATCGAATTACGATTCATTTGTATTAAAGCATAATCAAGGACTTTATCTATGCTACTTGCATGGGTATACAGATAAAGTATAACGAAACCATTAAAAAGTAAATTTTATTAAAATAAAGATTGTTTATTACACTTGAGTCAATAAATTCCCTAGCCAACCGTTGGCTTACAGGGCATCTACTCTAACAATAACATCAGATGTAATCATTGAGTAAATATTATTATATGGAGGCATTAGATCATACTGCATTGAACAAACCGAACTTGAACTCGATAACTTCAGACAATACTGAAAACTCTGATCTAGCAGCAAAACTATCTGCTAGAATTGCCTCGACTTGGGAATCAATGAAGGTAGGTTTTCGTAGCCTAAAGTCCAATATTGAGGCAAAAAGATTCATTCCTCTACGACAAGTTCAAGAGTACTCACACCACTCCCCTTGTTTCGTCTGAGTCTCTTGATGAAATATATGAGAGTGAAAATTCTCACAGCAGATCATACAAATTATGGCAGTGACAATGATCATCAGACATGAACCGCAATAATTATTTTGGACCATTTTGAAAGTTGTGGTCGAATATATTCAATACTAACCTTTAACGCACATGTATTGCGTGAGCATATATTTTTATATATATAATAACATAAAAAAACTCTTGTGAGACGGTCTCACGGATTAATTTTGTGTGTCGAATCTCTTATTTGGGTCATCCATGAAAAAGTATTACTTTTTATGTTAAGAGTATTACTTTTTATTGTGAATATCGGTAGGGTTGACCCGTCTCACAGATAAAAATTCGTAAGACTGTTTCACAAGAAACTTACTCATATAATATTAGTTTTATTGAATGAAAAAAAAATGTAAATTGAAAAATATTTATAATTATGTTAAGCATTAAATAATTTATATTATTTAAGTTGGTTGATTGAAAAGATAACTAATACACTACTATGAATACATTATGATTATTAATATGGAGTAAACTAAGACTAATTTTATTGATAATATGAATAACAAATAATGTAAAATAAGATAATAACAATATTATTAGAAATATCAAGAATGAAGAAATTAACAACAATAATTAAACTAATAAATAATGTTAAGAAAATTTGGTCGAGTTAAATTTCTATGAAACCGATCGAACCAAATAAATTAATTTTTCTGACAATACTATTTGAGATAATTTTTCAAGACCGGGTCGTGAAGTCTAAAAATTGAAGCTTTGATTAAAAAATTTTATTATTTAATTAAAAAAATGATGATCATTTATCTTTAGATTCTTCTTTCTCCCATTTCTACCTGTCTGCGATAACGATTGATACGGTGGAATGTATTAGTCAATATTGGAGGTAAGTGAATTCGACTTCAAGATTCAAGGGATTGTGGTGTGATGATAATATGCAGATCTGTTTGGAATGGGATGAGCCATTTTGTTGATTTTTTTGAAGATATGGAATGATTGAATTCGAGTCTGTTGTGCTTTTGATGATATCCGTGCCCACTCCCCGTGTTACTCTAGCTCTCGATTCTGCTTCTGGAGACAATTTTTACGTGAGCTAAATGGATTCTGCCATTAATTTGTTTTTGAATGGTGTTACGTTTTACAAGTATAGGGTCTGCGTCAGAATGGTATATTAATAAGTGGGAATGATTTGACATCCATCCTATCTAGAGAGGGTAGTATTTTTTTTAGGGGAGATGGCTTTGTTTTTGCTTTTTAAGCGAAACAGGTATTTTCTGGACAAATTTCATAGAAAGATCAAATCTTTTAGCCTCTCCTCTGCGCGAGTCTATCCTTTAGTGCACAGTGGGTCCAAGCTGGGGGCTTAAATATGAAATGTTAACTCCAATCTTTCATTTGAACACATTCTTATGTTATTTTGTCTCAGTTGTAGATGCAATCGTGAATCTTAGTTATTTCTGGAGTGTGACTATTAATGAATATTTGATCTAGTAGTTGTTGGTTCCAGCTCATGAGCAAACATACATTCAAAACCATGGCAGAAGTTTTCAGTTATATGAATTAAAGAGTACTAGCTTATTCTGGTTCGAGGAGCCGCTTTCGTTGCTTTTCTGCTAAGTGGTGTAAGCCTTTGTGTGAATTCCAACTCGAGTCAATGGATTCAATGTTGGCTGTGTTTGAAAGTATGGTGAAGTGGTTTTCAGATTGGGTGACATTGGTCCTTGATGCACCTTCTGCTCGAGCTGTTATCTTTGGAGTTCCAATAGGAGGTTTGCTATCTTCTTTGAAAGTATCTAGTGTTTTGTTTCTAAATTATGTGAATTTTGTCACCTGTTCATTTTTTTGTAGGCCATCTTTTTGTGGAGGGTCTTCTCTTTGTTGTAATTCTTTTTCTTATATCCCAAAAAAGTTATAAGCCACCTAAAAGACCATTGACGAAGAAGGTTTGTGTTTCACACACTGAATTATTATCATCTCTACTTTTCCTTTAATCAAATTGATACGCCTGTGAGCTAAACTTTTGTCAATGCACATGAAATGAGCTACTTTTTAATTATTCCTTTTTTTTTTTTGCTTTTTGATTCCTTTTCTCATTTGTGCCATTGTTTTGCTGCTAATGTATGCTGTGGAATAAAAAACGTGGTATTCAAGACCCAAGAAAGCTCACATAAATTATTAAGATTTTGATAATGTCATCATCACCAGATCCACCTTCTTCGATTCATATAACCTTATGTTTTAATGTTGTTTGAATGGTGATATTGTATAATTACCACAATTTGTTACCGCACAAAGGCATCCTGATAGGCCATGTAGGATAATATATATTTAGCAAACTGCTTGAAGAATATCACATAATCATTTATGCAAAAAACAATTGTGCTGACAGGCCAGTATGTGTCCTCGGTCCTCCACTATTATTTTCTCTCTGTGCAAATTTCTTGATAAGACAATTTTGATGAAGGCTTTATAGCTTTCAATTCTAGGAAAGCTGTGCTGGTTAAGAAAAATTCTACTTTCTAAAATTACAGCTGGCTTGAGACATGTCGTTTTACTTATATTTTCCCAGATTCTTTTTACTTTTATAGCTACATCTCATTTTAATGGCAGCCAAAGATGGAAGGCAAAGTATTGACTCAGCTTTGCAGTGACATCTCTTCATGTTACATGATTCTGGATGTATTAAAATACATGGTTGCACAATGGTTTTTAGGAACATCTTGTTTCTTAGGCTTTCAACCCAATCATTGCATCTTAATGTAATTTCCTTTGTAACATCTTGTTTTTTGTCATCCAAGCTGACACTGTGATACACATGGGTGCGCAATGGTTTTAGGAAATAGATGAGTTATGTGATGAATGGGTCCCGGAATCCCTCATTCCTTCTATTACTAAAGAGAGGAAGTATGAACCTCCGGTGTTGGAAAGGTGAGATTTTTCATCTTGTATTGTTTCTCAAGTTTATTTTCTGGAAGAGGCAGTTTTGGCTGATTTGTAAAATAAGTCATATAATAAAGTTCCATTCTCTGGAGTTTTGCGGTTTAGGATTGTTCATTCATACTTTGTTTCCTTGAAACAAAATATTGGTACTAGAAAAAAAGAATTAGAATTGATTAGAATAGATGTATGATTTCTTTACATGACAAGAATTTTCACTGTAGGTATCACAATATTGTCTAACGTTAAATTGCTTTATATAGAAGTGAATGATGATGTGTCTCCTGTGTGTTGGATTGAGTTTCTATCGGTCTTGCTTCATCAAATAAAGAATTATATTTTAAAGTCCCTATACTCTTTTAGACGTTGTATTATCTCATTCTTTACATTATCCAGTGCTGCTGGACCTCATACTGTAATCAATGGTAAAGAAGTTGCGAATTTCACATCAGCAAATTATCTTGGCTTTTTAGGGCATGAGAAACTGCAAGTAAGAAATAGTTTCCGCTTGTCACAAAAAAGTAAATATTCTCTGGTTTTTCTTTTACTTTGTTGCTTTACATGGTTTCCAATGATGGCGTTTTTTCGAAGCAGAAATCATGTACCAAAGCGCTGGAAAAATATGGTGTTGGTTCTTGTGGTCCTCGTGGATTTTATGGGACAATTGGTAGGATCTGATATTGATATAGTGAAGCTCTTGTACCATTACTTTATCATGTCTCTCTCCTTAAATTTGGTCACCATAACATCATTCGGTTGATATTTTTAATTGATACAGATGTTCACCTTGATTGTGAGGCCAGAATAGCAAAGTTTCTTGGAACCACTGACTCTATACTCTATTCCTATGGGCTTTCCACAATGTTTAGTACGATTCCAGCATTTTGTAAGAAGGGTGATATTGTCATCGTGTGAGTTTTTCCGAAATACTCATGGTTCATTTTGTTTTACAGTGCGACATAATGTCTTGCTGGAAATTCCTGAAAATTTTATTTGGATTCAAGTTATGGTTTATTTAAATATAGAAAATTCATTAGTAATCTGATATCAATTATCATTTGGCACTCGTGGGGGAGTGTTAAGCTGAACATGGTAAAATTCTTATCTGGTTTTGATTTGGTATTTTTGTTTTGTTTTTTTTTTTTTACGGATATCAATGGTGAAACCTACCTCCTCATATATACAATCATGAATCCTTCTTCATTTTTTGGCAGTATTTACTCCACCTTGCTTTTTAAATTCATTTCTGAAATTTTAATTTTAGTTTGCATGCCTCTTTCTTACAAGAAACATAAGCATGCTAACTTCCATGTTGATTTTATTCATGGGGTACGATGATATTTTTTTCATTACTATGAATTTTTTTAATTTAGTCATCATGTGGTTCATCACCTTCATCACGCTATCATCAAACTTAATATGTATTCCTCTTTCTTGTGTGACTGACAGATTATATCTTTATTTTACTGCTGTGACATATGCATATATGAGCTGATTATATTGGAGAGTTAAATTTGTTTTATAGATACGCAAGTATTGGTTTCTGTAGTGATTCTTGTGAATCATAACAAATTGTTCTTTTCTTTGCTTTTGGTTTTTGGTTGTTATGGTGTGAATATCTTGCAGTGATGAGGGAGTCCACTGGGGGATACAAAATGGCCTTCACCTCTCTAGAAGTACTATAATTTTTTTCAAACACAATGATATGAAGTCCTTACAGAGTAATTTGGAAAAGGTTACCCATGACAACAAACGAGCTGAGAAGCTTAGGCGATATATAGTGGTAGAAGCAATATATCAGGTATCACTTCTAACAGAAATTGTCAGCATTTTGTTATTTCATTTTCTTTGATTTCTTTTTTTATTTTTCTTCTCGGATGTGGTGAGCGTGTCTGCCGAGGCTTTTCTTTCGATAACCATCTCCTTGATCTACACTTTGAACACTAACGCTTTTATGCTCATAGGATATCAATTGAAATTTCAATTTAATAAATACTGTTTATGTGTGTGTGATACCTATGGAGCTACTCCAGTTGATGGAATCGTGTTTAGTTTTCGTAATTTATGACTATCTATAGATTAGTTTGTGCTAGATTCATAATTTGTTAAAGTACCATTTCTTTTCTGTTGAACCAATAATATAGGAGAAGAAAATGTGAAGGAAAAGGAAAAATTCAAAATGCATCATATTTTCCTTAACAACCTAAGCCTATGTTCCATCACCATTTCAATTGTAGTGAAGTGAAATGACATGGAATAAACATATGAACTAATGAATCTCTCTCATAAATCTCTTCATAACTTATATCCTTCCTTTTCCTTAGAAACCAATTGATTGAGAGCAAAAACATTTGCATTTTAGATAATATGAACCGAGTTCAAAGATAGCCCGTCTGAATTTTTCTGAGCATACTTTCATAAGATCAATGACTTGCGAAAATGTAAACTGGAGGATTTCCTTACGCCAAAGCACCCAAAGCTTTACGAACAATGTAGAGGCCGTAATCTTACTATTTCCTGCACTGAATTCATCAGAATTGTATTTGAGGATCTACCGATGGGCACGGGTTTTCCTCTACACTCATTATTGTTTCTTAGATTCTCACTTCTAACTTGCAAAATTGGGAACTGTGTCAACCAACATATTAAGTTCTATGTTTATTTTCCAATTGGAGTCTTATACTTCAATCCTATGTTTCAAATGAAGTTGAGTTCTGAAAGGTTTGTTCCTGACCGATCACGTGCCACTTCCAGAATTCTGGTCAAATCGCTCCATTGGATGAGATCATCAAGCTGAAGGAGAAATATAGATTCCGTGTAATCCTAGATGAAAGCAATTCTATTGGTGTTCTTGGAAGTTCTGGTAGAGGCCTAACCGAACATTGCGGAGTTCCGGTAAGTATCCTTCTCCATTCATCTACGAGTTATAAATATATCTATTTAGTTTTTTCATGATTTTTTTTGTAGGTTGAGAAGGTAGATATTGTCACTGCTGCAATGGGGCATGCATTGGCCACTGAAGGAGGATTTTGTACTGGGAGTGCCCGAGTTATCGATCATCAAGTAGGGTTTTTTTTTTAGTCCATTGTGTGGGATAAAAACATAGTTGCTGCTAAATTTAATCCCTTGTTCTTTAGATAAATGGTATAGCTCTCTTGTCTTGAATAATCTGTATCAAACAAGTGGATTGTGGTGTTTTATAGCGTCATATGTTTTTTCGAGAATCTGACTGCTCATCGATGCTTGTTGAGACAAATTGATATAGATCATAACTTTCACTGGTTCCCAGACACCTCTCAGGATTGAGAAACAAAAACTGTTGGCTCCCATCTCATTGCATTCTACTGTTAGAACCACTTTTCGTACTAGCTTAAGCTCATTGGAAGTAGCTCGACAATATTTTTATACTTTGATACACTCTCATGTATATGCTGGAGCTTGGATAATATGTGCCCAGAATTAATATCAACATACATATGTTGATAGGACATTAACAAATTTCCGATAACAAACAAACAAGATCAACTTAGTGAAATATATATGGTTTTACACACTGGTGGTATTGCGGGTATGACCCGTGGTTCTAATGCCAAGTTTGAAACTGCTTTTTTCAGAAATTCTGTTTCAGGAGTAGACTAACAATAGTTTATAATATAACATCTTAGTTCACATTATTTTGCTGCATTCTGCCGCTTATCTTCTCTAATATCAATGCTATACTCCTTTTGGCAGCGTCTTAGTAGTTCTGGTTATGTATTTTCTGCCTCTTTGCCTCCTTATCTGGCAAGTGCTGCCATTACCGCCATCGACATCTTGGAAGAAAATCCACACGTTCTCACAAAATTGAAGGAAAATGTAGCTATTCTACATAAAGGTTTCTACTACTTTTTTCGTGGATAATATGGCTATTCTCCAATTATTTTATCAACTCGGTTACATCTATAACTGATATTGAACTTGCTGAAAACACATTGCCACTTTCCCTTTATAACAACATAGCCTAAATTTCCAGGTGTGTCAGAGATACAAGGACTTGAAATAGCAAGTGATCCACGATCACCCATAGTTTTTCTTAAGCTCAAAAAGTCTGCAGGATCCTTGAAGGCAGATCTACAAGTGCTTCAAGATATTTGCGATCATGTAAGTGGTGTCAGCTTATCGCTTGGATGAATAACATAGTTCTGAATAACTTGATTGGTAATTTAATATGTTTACAGTTATTGAAGGACTACTCCATCTTTGTGGCAACTTCAAAGAGATCCACAGTAGACAAATGCAAATTACCTGCTGGGATTAGGCTGTATGTGTCTGCTTCTCATACGGAATCCGATCTAAGAAATGCATGTGAATCATTGAAGAAAGTTGCTGCTTTTGTACTGGCAGGTGAATGATTCCATCTTCCAGATTATGTTCCATTGTTTTAGGGCCTTTTTTTTCGCCGTGTCATTCAGAGCAAGAAACAATAGACCGAGTAGTAGCTCGGCTGTGCAATGCACCTTTCGTTTGTCACGTACTACTAGTAGAAGAGGTAATTGGTCTGAGTGTAGCGATTTAATTTATTTTATAGGGTAGAATTTCCTTGACTTCTATCTTTATTACCTAACATCTAATCCATTCCAAACCCCTCTTGCTCACCACCACCAAGATCTTCCGGCAATGTGTTGGCGGAGGAAGGGCGCGATGGCGGCAAGAGGGACTGCGGAAATGGATGAGGAAGGGTATGCATTATTAAAATTTATTATGATATTTCTCGTCGCATACATGACATTATAAACATTTTCAATCAAGGGGAGATCATTATAATTTGGTGTGGGTGAAGATTTTTTGCCTTATCTAAAATACCATTATTATTTTTTAAATTCTCTCAAAAGAAAATTGAGCACCTAACAACGCATCTTCACATACCAAGAACTACGAGATCACTCTTTTCATTCTGAGGTGCGGAAGGATCGTACCATTCGAGCTTTTTTTTCATTCTTTTTCCGGAGGTCTGGAGAAAGTTGCAATCAATAGGATTTCACTAATTCTCCCTTCCTGAAAGGAATAGCGTGAAATTTAAAGACGTAATTTAATAATTATTTTTAAACTGTGTTCAGAATAATTTATTTTTTTTGTTCTAATACGTATGTTTTTTTGTAATATTTTTTCTCAATTTAAACTTAGATATGATTAAAATGTATTAAAAATCAAAACGTCATCGACAAACCAAAATTCTATAAGAAGCTCAACTTTTATATATANATCAATGACTTGCGAAAATGTAAACTGGAGGATTTCCTTACGCCAAAGCACCCAAAGCTTTACGAACAATGTAGAGGCCGTAATCTTACTATTTCCTGCACTGAATTCATCAGAATTGTATTTGAGGATCTACCGATGGGCACGGGTTTTCCTCTACACTCATTATTGTTTCTTAGATTCTCACTTCTAACTTGCAAAATTGGGAACTGTGTCAACCAACATATTAAGTTCTATGTTTATTTTCCAATTGGAGTCTTATACTTCAATCCTATGTTTCAAATGAAGTTGAGTTCTGAAAGGTTTGTTCCTGACCGATCACGTGCCACTTCCAGAATTCTGGTCAAATCGCTCCATTGGATGAGATCATCAAGCTGAAGGAGAAATATAGATTCCGTGTAATCCTAGATGAAAGCAATTCTATTGGTGTTCTTGGAAGTTCTGGTAGAGGCCTAACCGAACATTGCGGAGTTCCGGTAAGTATCCTTCTCCATTCATCTACGAGTTATAAATATATCTATTTAGTTTTTTCATGATTTTTTTTGTAGGTTGAGAAGGTAGATATTGTCACTGCTGCAATGGGGCATGCATTGGCCACTGAAGGAGGATTTTGTACTGGGAGTGCCCGAGTTATCGATCATCAAGTAGGGTTTTTTTTTTAGTCCATTGTGTGGGATAAAAACATAGTTGCTGCTAAATTTAATCCCTTGTTCTTTAGATAAATGGTATAGCTCTCTTGTCTTGAATAATCTGTATCAAACAAGTGGATTGTGGTGTTTTATAGCGTCATATGTTTTTTCGAGAATCTGACTGCTCATCGATGCTTGTTGAGACAAATTGATATAGATCATAACTTTCACTGGTTCCCAGACACCTCTCAGGATTGAGAAACAAAAACTGTTGGCTCCCATCTCATTGCATTCTACTGTTAGAACCACTTTTCGTACTAGCTTAAGCTCATTGGAAGTAGCTCGACAATATTTTTATACTTTGATACACTCTCATGTATATGCTGGAGCTTGGATAATATGTGCCCAGAATTAATATCAACATACATATGTTGATAGGACATTAACAAATTTCCGATAACAAACAAACAAGATCAACTTAGTGAAATATATATGGTTTTACACACTGGTGGTATTGCGGGTATGACCCGTGGTTCTAATGCCAAGTTTGAAACTGCTTTTTTCAGAAATTCTGTTTCAGGAGTAGACTAACAATAGTTTATAATATAACATCTTAGTTCACATTATTTTGCTGCATTCTGCCGCTTATCTTCTCTAATATCAATGCTATACTCCTTTTGGCAGCGTCTTAGTAGTTCTGGTTATGTATTTTCTGCCTCTTTGCCTCCTTATCTGGCAAGTGCTGCCATTACCGCCATCGACATCTTGGAAGAAAATCCACACGTTCTCACAAAATTGAAGGAAAATGTAGCTATTCTACATAAAGGTTTCTACTACTTTTTTCGTGGATAATATGGCTATTCTCCAATTATTTTATCAACTCGGTTACATCTATAACTGATATTGAACTTGCTGAAAACACATTGCCACTTTCCCTTTATAACAACATAGCCTAAATTTCCAGGTGTGTCAGAGATACAAGGACTTGAAATAGCAAGTGATCCACGATCACCCATAGTTTTTCTTAAGCTCAAAAAGTCTGCAGGATCCTTGAAGGCAGATCTACAAGTGCTTCAAGATATTTGCGATCATGTAAGTGGTGTCAGCTTATCGCTTGGATGAATAACATAGTTCTGAATAACTTGATTGGTAATTTAATATGTTTACAGTTATTGAAGGACTACTCCATCTTTGTGGCAACTTCAAAGAGATCCACAGTAGACAAATGCAAATTACCTGCTGGGATTAGGCTGTATGTGTCTGCTTCTCATACGGAATCCGATCTAAGAAATGCATGTGAATCATTGAAGAAAGTTGCTGCTTTTGTACTGGCAGGTGAATGATTCCATCTTCCAGATTATGTTCCATTGTTTTAGGGCCTTTTTTTTCGCCGTGTCATTCAGAGCAAGAAACAATAGACCGAGTAGTAGCTCGGCTGTGCAATGCACCTTTCGTTTGTCACGTACTACTAGTAGAAGAGGTAATTGGTCTGAGTGTAGCGATTTAATTTATTTTATAGGGTAGAATTTCCTTGACTTCTATCTTTATTACCTAACATCTAATCCATTCCAAACCCCTCTTGCTCACCACCACCAAGATCTTCCGGCAATGTGTTGGCGGAGGAAGGGCGCGATGGCGGCAAGAGGGACTGCGGAAATGGATGAGGAAGGGTATGCATTATTAAAATTTATTATGATATTTCTCGTCGCATACATGACATTATAAACATTTTCAATCAAGGGGAGATCATTATAATTTGGTGTGGGTGAAGATTTTTTGCCTTATCTAAAATACCATTATTATTTTTTAAATTCTCTCAAAAGAAAATTGAGCACCTAACAACGCATCTTCACATACCAAGAACTACGAGATCACTCTTTTCATTCTGAGGTGCGGAAGGATCGTACCATTCGAGCTTTTTTTTCATTCTTTTTCCGGAGGTCTGGAGAAAGTTGCAATCAATAGGATTTCACTAATTCTCCCTTCCTGAAAGGAATAGCGTGAAATTTAAAGACGTAATTTAATAATTATTTTTAAACTGTGTTCAGAATAATTTATTTTTTTTGTTCTAATACGTATGTTTTTTTGTAATATTTTTTCTCAATTTAAACTTAGATATGATTAAAATGTATTAAAAATCAAAACGTCATCGACAAACCAAAATTCTATAAGAAGCTCAACTTTTATATATANATTATATCTTTTTTTATAATTTATTACTGAAAAAAAATTATAATACTGTTTATACAAAAACTAATTTGAGTCGAAATGTATCTATTATGTAAGAATATTTGGAAATATCCACGTCAAAAAACTTCCTAGACACGTGTATAGATGGATAACTTGGGAAAAGTATATGGAATAAATTTCTTTTCCTTACAAATAATAGGGATGGATTTAAGTTGACCACAAAAACTCTAGTGAGATTGTCTAACCGGTCAATTTTGTGAGACAGATATTCTATATAGGTCACATCTAAAAAAATATTATTTTTTATGTCAAAAGTAATAATTTTTACAGTAAATATGAGCATTGTTGACTCGTCTCACGAATAAAGATCTGTGAGACCGTCTCACAAGAGACCTACTCAAGTTGAGTATGGTATGATTGTTTAACAATTTTTTGAACTGTAAAATATTTTTTACTATTGAATCTTAAATATGTAATTTTAGCTCAAACTTAGAACTTTTAAATTGTTATAATCGAGTCTCAAAAGTTCTCATGTTTGAAATACGTAAAAATATTGATGTCAAATAAATTATAAGTAATTCACGACATTGTTTAACCATTTTAAAAAAATACAACATGCTCTTTTTTTAATAAGTTTTGAGGATGTAAATAATTGAAAGTCAAAGTAAACAAAATTTAGAAGTGGAAATATTAATAAAAGCATTTCGCCCTTTGTATATATTAATTAATAAAACATAATATTATTTATTTACTATTATTGGTCGATTTTTGTATGTATATATTATCTTACATATTTATCTGTATGGGAGGAAGAGAAAAGCATTCAAGAAAATGAGATGCCAATTTGAGTACAATTGATTTACGGAAACAGAAATTTGGTTAAAAGGGAAAACCATTCAGTTGCACATCAACCCCCTTTCGGTGGTGACAGCCGTTTCCTTATTTAATCCGATTCTTCATTTTCTTCTGCTGAAAGAACTCATTTTTCCTGTGCTGGTGGGTACTAATCCCGGGCGTAGTACAGCCAAAGTTTTGTTCTTGTTCTGAATATTCAGTTTAAGGGTCTTTTAGAATTCAAGAAGAAGTAATGGCATCAATTAGTTTTTCTTACTCATCGATCCCGATTTCTCGCTCTCGGTTAGCTCTTCCTTCTGTGTTTTGTGTGTGTGTGTTCTTTTTGTATTTTGATCGTCTAAAGATTTATATTCGATGATTGCTTGTAACAGAATGAACAAAATTTCGGATTTTGAATTGATTTTTTTCTGCCCATTTCTGGTTGTTCCGGTTTGTTCTCTTTTTTGGACAAAAAGAGATATTTTTTTTATTAAATTATCTTTAAGTTGTGCAAAAATCTTGTCATAGCTATATTTTGATGACGGGTTATATTAGAATGTGGTACAATAGAATTTTGTTGACAAATCGTGCTCTTTATCTATTTTTGTTAAAATGTGAGCTCTGTTAACTAGGAGACTGAAAATCCCTCAAAAACTTTTGGTTTCAATTCTGTCCACGGTTTGGCAGCGGTAGATGAAGTAGGTCGAAATTTTTTCTAAATATGATACGTATTTTTCAGATATACTAGACGTGAAGATTATCTCTTTTTGAGAAATTGAACATTTTGGTCATTGTACTGACTTGAGAGTTATCGATATATACGAAAAACGAGTTATCGGTATATACGGAAAACTACATTATGCATGGAAATGGAGAGTAGTCCTTGCCCCTACTTGAATATTCTTGACTGATCACGGTCTCCGTGAACATGGACTGTGGTAGGAAGGTGGTGTTTGAGCTTCAACTCGACCAATAAATAATTAACTTATGTTTTATTTGCAAGTATTAGAGTTTCTTTCTGTGTTGCATCAAAGTCCAATGGCTCTCCTTCAGGCCATTGCATAATGTGTGCTTCTGGATAACTTTTCCTTTTGCCCGTCTAATGACACAATTGGTAGCTAATCTCTTTTTATTGCAGAGCGTTAAAAAATTTCAGAATGTTCAATGGTCTCCACCGTGGAAATTTCGACTCTATGAATGGTTTAGAGTCCGTCAAACAACAGAGTGGAAAAGTAGGTTTCAGCATCAAGGCTAGTGGGAAAATTAAATCCATTTTGTTTTCTGAAGAAAATGGTGTACTTTCTCATTCTACTGGCTCTAATGGTGTAAAAAGTGCCGTCACAAGTAACGGATCGGTTGGCATTGAGGTGCAATCTGATTCTGTAGTATTAGGAGCACTTGCCGCCGATATGATACCAACCAATAGTGCCTTTTCTGTTGATGATGATGAATTTGATTTGGATCTGCCAACAGTAGGTTTCTCGTCTATTAGTGAGGCCATCGAAGACATTCGCGAAGGAAAGGTTGGTAATCAGATTGATGTTCTTGAGTTTGGAATGCAGAAATTGGTGACAAATTCTTTTTTTTAACCAAAATTGCAGATGGTTGTGGTGGTTGATGATGAGGATAGAGAAAACGAAGGAGATCTAATCATGGCGGCATCAAAAGTAACACCAGAGGCTATGGCTTTTTTTGTGAGACATGGTACTGGAATAGTATGTGTAAGCATGAAGGAGCAGGACTTGGAGAGATTGCAGCTTCCTTTGATGGTTATTGATAAAGCAAATGAAGAGAAACTTAGTACTGCATTCACTGTTTCTGTGGTAAGTTGCTTCTCTTTGTACGTGAATAATCAAATATAAACTTCTTTTTGCTCTTTGTTTGATTCCAGTCGACTTTCTAAGGAAGATGATATTATGGTTATGTTTCACATTAGTTTTGAAAAATATGATTGAGCAGAACTGCCTTGATAGTCAAGAAATGGTTTGTAGAAACAAACATCGATGGCTATTCAAAGCTACATATGTTGGTAGTAGTAGGAGCAACTGCTGCTACCTATAAAGATCTTTCAACCCATGCATTATCAAACATGGCTTTTTGAATATATGAACACACCCAAATAATGCTTTGTGAAGCTTTTGTTAGTTCGACAAATAAGAATATAAATCTCAAGGCAGTGAAGTATGAAATTTTGTAGGATGCAAAACATGGTACAACTACGGGTGTCTCGGCACGTGATAGGGCGACAACAATTAAGGCTCTTTCATCAAAAGATTCAAAGCCTGAGGATTTCAACCGCCCAGGACACATATTTCCACTAAAGTACCGAGAGGGAGGTGTTCTAAAACGAGCTGGGCACACGGAAGCTGCTGTTGATCTTTCCACGCTAGCTGGATTAGACTCTGCTGGTGTTCTATGTGAGATTGTTGACGATGATGGTTCCATGGCAAGGTTACCAAAGCTTCGGCAATTTGCAGAACAAGAAAACTTGAAGCTTATATCTATTGCTGACTTAATAAGGTAGCTGGTTCATTTGAGCTTTTTTCTTCTCTAAACTTGCATTTTCTGAAAGGTTATGGCCATATGCTTTCCAGATATAGGAGAAAGAGGGATAGATTGGTGGAACATGCATCTGCTGCTAGTATACCAACTACTTGGGGTCCGTTCACAGCTTATTGCTACAGATCGATTTTGGATGGGATTGAACATATTGCAATGGTCAAGGTAACTAGTAATATAAGAAATTTGGACATATTTCAAGTTTCTTGATCATCAACGACGGTGACTTGTTATTGATACACTGTAAAACTATATGCAAGGTTTTGCTTACTAGAGCTTTTCTATGTGCGCGCTTATGCGTGTCCTTTTTTGCTTATGCGCACATGCAACCCTATTCCACCCAATACCCCCGTGTAAAGAGCACCTTTCTCTTATTAGTTTGATGCCACCAGGATTTATTAAGAATTCATTTTTTTGTTAAATTCGAGCTCATGGAAGTTTGCTCAACGTGTTTGTATAATTTAACACAGCCTTTGTGTGTATGCCGAAGGCCAAAATTTATGTTGATATTAATACCCAAGGTGTCCACGTGTATGTTTATTGGGTATTGAGCATCAAAACCCCAAAATAACTATCGGAGATCTAGTTAAATTGAGTCTAAAGGGATTGCAAGGAGAAGTTTTGGATTTCAAAATATTGAGCTAGTGGAAGGTGGCTTAAAAATCGTTTTATACTTCAAACGGATTGTCCTCCAATTGTTATTTATTTTCGTTTCGAAAATCACTCTTAATTCAGCAAACAAAATGTCAAGATGCGGCTTTGGGCTTCCCGCTTTATTCATTTAAGAATCTCAAACTTTGATCATTGGCATATCTGCTGCAACAGGGTGATATTGGTGATGGACAAGATATTCTTGTGAGAGTGCACTCGGAATGTTTGACTGGAGACATATTTGGGTCGGCCAGATGTGACTGTGGAAACCAGCTGGGGCTTGCAATGCAACAGATTGAAGCTGCTGGAAGGGGCGTCTTGGTTTACCTCCGTGGTCATGAGGGGAGGGGAATTGGTCTTGGCCACAAACTCCGTGCTTACAAGTTGCAAGATGCGGGGCGTGACACTGTTGAAGCTAATGAAGAGTTGGGTTTGCCTGTTGATTCAAGAGAGTATGGGATTGGCGCGCAGGTATCATTACCTTATGGAACTTCATGCATAGCATTCAGTTTTTATAACTTTTCTCTTCATCTGTAGTCTATACGGTATTATTGGCCTCGCATATGATAAGTTCTTAAAAGAAGAAAATTTAGCGGCCAACAAAATGTTGAAAGTTGAATTATTGGAAACGAGCCGACCAATCCACTACTCTTTTATCTCCATTGTTGTTTAACTTTCATATATCACAGTTGAAACTGGCTTACTGGTTTCAGTTGTACTCTTTTCCATACTGGTGGTTTTCACATTGTCTTTCTAGTTGGAATGCATAGTCCCATGTCTTTCAAGATTATGTTTGCAGACGCCTGATCTGATTCGAACCCGAAACCCTGTCCTAGGAAACCAACCATTTGCTTTGATCTTTCAGAATTGGAGTTATATCTCAGTCACGCAAAATGGTTCAACCCGTAGTAAGAAACTCCAGATCACTAACTGTTGTGTGATCTTATGCAGATACTAAGGGATCTTGGTGTTAGAACAATGAAATTGATGACAAACAATCCTGCGAAGTACCGTGGACTCAAAGGCTATGGTTTAGCAGTTTCAGGCAGGGTTCAACTTGTGACCACCGTCACAGAAGATAACAAGCGATATCTGGAGACAAAACGTGCCAAGATGGGCCATGTTTACTCGATCGAACCCAATGGCTTTCCAGCCATCATCACCAACAAGAACGGTCGACCAAGTGCAGCAAGTCCGGTTGCATCCGATTCGTCGTGAATTCAATTTGGTTTCCACTAACTAATATGGAATTTTTCATGGTAGAATAAGAGCATTTGATGATTGTTCTTTTTCATATTTCGTCAGTCGTATAGCTCGTCAATGAGAGTGGTTACTAGTTAAATGAACTTATTTGGAAAATTATATTTCCATGAAATGTTCTTCTATTTTTTTACAGTGAAAAAGCGCTCTTTCTTGCTAAACTTGGCGAACAAGGTCAATCTTTTTATTTGTCAAAATAAAATAACAAAGTACGTAAATATTTTATGTATTCAATTATAGATATTATATAAAAAAATAAATAAACTTTTTTGATATAATAACTAATAAGATAAATTAAACTGTATTTTATGTGGGCTTTTTGGTCTCCTCAGCCAATTGCACATCACCAAAAGCTGTCTGGATAATAGTATCCATGTCTTCCAAATCTTGCTTTACTTCACCAGCCTGACATCAGAGAAATACTATTAGAAACGTTTTACCAAAAGCTATCGTCGGTGATAAAATGTAACTCAAATTTTATAAATTATATAGCGGTTTCGACATTATATTTTTTGAGCAATGAAAATTATTTGAGGATGGAAATTTATTATGGAATACATACTCCCAACATCTTACATCAATTTTTGCATGAGGTAAATATGTTTACCAAGGATAGAGACAGAAATATATACCTTGTGTATTAAATTCTGAATGAGCTTAGAATCCTGGGCGGCAACACAGCACAAATATTCCATGTCTTCAGCTGCTTCTTTAAATTTGCTATTACTAGGCAACTCTTCCACCACCTCCTTCAACACCTTATCGGCAGCGTTTGCCACCGACTCCGCCACTTCCGCCACCGCTTCGACCTCTTCCCCCACCACTTCTACTTTCCCTGAGATACAAATTCAACCTCAAAGATCAAGTAAGGTTGACCACAATTTAAAAGTGATGGCTTCAGTTCTAAAAAATAACTTTTATATATATATATATAACGAGATAAGAAAATTTACAGTTTAATCTAACTAAACTACCTACACAAGTGAGATTTGACTGTTCTAGAAATTGACTGCTTTGATTCCAATAAAAGTTTTTACCATTTTATGGTTCAAATTACTGATTTCCTGAAATGTAAAGATTTTTCCTTTGAGCGAATGGAAAAAAGATATAGTGGTTACCTTCTAGTCTTAGCACATTTTTCCAGGTTTTACCCAACAGAGGCAATAGCAACGACAGTAAAGATCCCAAGGTCCATTTCATCCTGTACAAATTTAGTAACACAAAAACTAACGTTAAACGGTCTCACGGGTCAATTTTGTGAAACGAATATTTTATATGGGTCATTCACGAAAAAGTATTACTTTTTATGTCAAATATATTAATCTTTATTGTAAATATGGACATGATTGATCCGTCTCACGAATAAAGATATGTGAGACCGTCTTATGAAAGATGTACTCATTTAGTAAAATGTAAGAGAAAAAAGGATTTATATATAGTTAGGAATTTGAAATCCATCACATTAAATAATAAACAAAAAAATGTTATTTAAAAAAAAGATTTCAAAAGGGCCTAAATAAGTGGGATTGTTTTAAATCTCGATTTGAAATCTATCGTCAAATGAACCCTTAATTCAAAAAATTTAGAGATAGATAAATACTCCATAGTCTATATAACTTACCAATGCAATAGAAGTTAGCAAAGCCAAAGGAAATTTAGAATGCAAAATCTAGTAATATTTTACCAATTGGAGAAGCCATTCTT
Source organism: Primulina huaijiensis (assembly GCF_012295235.1). Lineage (NCBI taxonomy): Eukaryota > Viridiplantae > Streptophyta > Magnoliopsida > Lamiales > Gesneriaceae > Primulina > Primulina huaijiensis. Next base: position 1,329,817 of record NC_133316.1, read on the forward strand.
GTGAGGAGCTGGTATTGATGATTGTACCCGGTCAGCACTTTGATACTTTCCCCTTCCATTACAAATAAGAAATTTTTCGTTTTATTAATAAAAAAATAGCAATAAATATTATTTCTAATAATATTATTTGACATTATAAAGATTGGTACATAGCCAATTTGGTTTCAGCATGCGCCGTAGAGCTGCCACTAAAGAACCTCAGCCCTTGATCCACAGAACCACAACAATATGGTGGCAGCTCCCGGCGGTGGGACAGGCGGCTCGGCCACGGACCACCGGATACAATTCTTTTCCGGTAAAAAAGCGTGACCCAAGTCTGGAATTTGTACGAGGATGATGAATTTCTTGATGCAGCCATATGTATTATGATTCAACAGAGATTCATCCTTTGAAAAATTGATTTCTCTGAATTAATTTTTTTTTATAACTTATAGCTTAATGCATGAGCTTGAGGAAGATTGAAGTCAGTTCCATCTTTTTAGTTACGTGCACAAAATTCTTGCATTGCCAAAACTAAAATATTCTAACACGCCAAGAAATGATTTCTCTTTTAATTATATGGTTACACATGGTATATAATAAGATTGAGAACTGTTAGTTGTTCCACATCGATTGAATAAAATTCCTGAGAGTCGCATATATAGACTTGGACAATCCTCCTCTCTTGAAATAGCAATTTGGGGTTGAGTTAGGTCAAAGTCTCAATCTTAACAAGAGCATGATATAAAATTTATTTATTTATTATTGAAAGATTGGGGTCGTGGTAATGAAAATTGAGGTTTGAATCCCCTGTGAATTAATTGGAAACGATTTAATTTAAATTGAGGGATAAAATCTAGGATTCGATATGTTCCCAGGGTATTAACCGGGCCGGTTTGATAACGTCGACCTAATCCACTTATCTTATATAATGGATGGATTTAACTCATTTTGACATCTCTAATTTTCACAACTCAAAGTTGAATTTCAGGCTATTACGTTATCTTTAATTTGTTCCCTCTTTTCTTCAAATTCTATTTCAAAAACGTAATATTTACATTGTCTTATACTTTATTCCATTTAACTAATCTCAATATAATAATTTCCCCATATTCTATATATATATATTTCATAATGTTCGAGTCTTTCACATATTGTACAAGAACGTAAGCAAGCTGCGTGTTCCTTTCAAACTTAAACTTATTCTCTTTTTGCTGTGTGTTTCGTGGAAGTTGTGTGAAGAATTAATATATATGGATTACGTATTTCGTGGAAATTCTTTTAATCGCAATCCAACTTTATTGTTAGTTCTGTAATTTCCTGGTCCATTCATTTCCCATAATCCGGGCCGGGCCAAATCCAGGCATGCAACATCACACCATCCCCGGCCCGACGCTGCTAGCAACGACTACACATGTTAAGTCAACAAGAAAACCCGAATCATTCTCCCTCTTCCTCGATCCCAATTCTCCTAGCTTGTCATGGCCTTTCGCCTCAGAAAACTGCTGGATGAATCGGATCTTTATTCAAGCTGCCAAAAAGAATTTTGTGATGCCAAGAAAAACCTCAATGGATCGTGTCCACTTGACTGTATGAACATATGCCCTGATTGTTGCAGAACTCCGATCATCGTCACCCCAACACAGGGCGAAGCGCACAAATCCTCTACTCTTTCTAGTTTTCTCACGGTATCCTTAGCCATCTTGGCCACGTCTTTCTTTTTCTTTGCTTGCTACATAATCTACATGATGTTCTTGACACGGTGTAACTCAAGGAGGCCATGGAGGTCTCGATCATCCAGGATTGGTAATGAAGAGTCGGGCCCGGAAGAGTTTCTTGACGTTGATCACGGCCCGGTCGTTGACCATCCAATCTGGTACATAAGGACAGTTGGTCTTGATCCATCTGTTATCAGCTCGATTGCGATAGTTAAGTATGAGAAAGGCGGGGGTCTTATAGAAGGAACAGATTGCTCTGTTTGCTTGAGCGAGTTTGAAGAAAATGAGAGCCTTAGATTGCTGCCTAAATGTAATCATGCTTTCCACATTCCTTGCATTGATACATGGCTCAGAGCACACACGAATTGCCCGATGTGTCGGACCCGAATAGTGAGCAACCCAGCGCCTATTTCATTGTCAGAGAATTCGATTGTTCCGAATTCAGGCGGGGCGGAGGAAACAGAGCAATCTGGTGCAGAGAATGAGGATTCTGACTTGAGAGTTAGGATTGAGGAAGAGGCCGAACCCCGGGCTCCAGTGGGACTAAAGATTAATGAAATTTACGGAGTAGAGAATGGGATTCAACCAACGAGAAGATCTGTTTCAATGGATTATTTATCGGCATCAGTTATCAGAAAAGCCATTGCCAACCCTTCTTCACCTCAATCTGATGAAACTCCCGCCCTCGAATCGGTTGAAATGAAAGAAACAAATGGTGGGACTGTTGAAAAAAGTGCTGGGATCAATCGAAACTTGTTGAGATTAGTTGGAAACTCATCACAATCGAGGCTTTCGAGAACAGGGTCTTCTTCTATGAAAAGATCAGCTTCATGTAGTGCAAGAGTATTGCTTCCAAGATACAGCGGCAAGAGCTGGAATCCTGTTAATCTTCCATGAGTGCTCGAGCTCGAAATCTACAATGTCGGGAGAGTTTTTCAACTCACTAAACTTTTGATTATATCTCAATAAATTTAATAATGACAAGTATGTAAAGGAAAATGGGATGCACATGATCATCAAAACATAGCCCTCTCCAAGATACTTTTGATGTAAGTATACATAAAGGTTTGATCAAAACATAGGGGCCTGTCTGAAAATCTCGTTTAAGCATCTGTTTTTAGAACTTTAAAATGTATTTATTTAATCTCAAATTTACGGTGTTTCTATCGTTTTATCTATTGTTTGACTTAAAATAACTAAAATTATAGTTTAAAAAAACACTCAATTCGTGATAAACTTGTGTTAATCCTGTAAATTTGAAACCAGACGACACTTCGCTTCAAAATCGGTATGTATGAGTCTAGATGTTTCGACGGCATGAATCCGGATCGTTTTACGCTTAAAAATAGCATTATATATGTATTAGAAACAGATTGAAATTTCGACCATGTGTTGATTGATCTTGTCATCTTAAAATTTCAAGTTCACATGAAGGGAGACAATAATAGCTATTATATTCATATTGTTGGCAGAGAAATTAAACTAAATTGGGAACTATATAAAACTATCAATTTCAGATGTTGGCGCTAGATATAATCAAGGGTAAATTTGTGAAAAATCTATCAGTCAATGTTTGAATTAAAATTCAGTACTTAACCATAATTTTTTAAGAATCAGGTACCTGACAATGTTATACTTTTAGTTTTAACTCCGTACAAACCCAAATTTACATTTTACCTTTTATTATTTAAATAAATATATTATTTTATCCACAAAAATTACATGTGTCTTCTTCATCTAAAATATAATTTTTTTAAAAAAACTGTTTCTCAATTATTATGGAATAAGAGTAAATACTTATTTTGACATACAAAGTACCTATTATGGGGTTTCAGATACTTGATTTCGTTATTTGAATACTCCAAATATATACGAAAATACTATATTTTCGAGCAATCACCATAAATTCAGTCATTGTTGGTCTTTTCATGAAAAATGTATAAGGATGCCTTATTCATGTCATTTTATTATTTTTTTTATGAAGCATAGCTCATCACTCATCGTTAAAATAAGATTAAGTATTTATGTTGAATTACAAAATACCTATTTTAGAGTTCTAAATGCTTGATTTGGCTCTTTAAATACTCCAAATATATAAGAAAATACTGGATTTTCGATCTATCATAATAAATTCAATAATTGTTGGTCTTTTAATTGAAAATGCGTTAAGATGACTTTTCATATCATCTAATTTTAAAAAAAACATAGTTTCTCACTCATTGTAGAATTAGATAAAGTACTTATTTTGACAGATAAAATGCCTATTTTTGGGTTCCAAATATTTGATTTGGCTATTTGAATACTTCAAATGTGTAATAAAATACTTGAGTTTCAAGTAATATTAAGTGACTTTTGATGGTGTCATTTGTTAAGTTAAAATGTGATACCTAAACTGGTACAAAGAGTACCTAATTAGAGTATATAAATACATGATTTTACCCTCTAAATACTCTTATCCAATTATTTCGGGATGCCAAAATATAATTTGAAGTTAATATTGAGTGGCACTGATGATGACATTCGTGAAGCAAAAATGTAATACCTAAATTAATACAAATAAGATATAATTCGAGTCCACAAATACTTGATTTTACACTTTAAATAATCATATTCAATTACTAAAGGATGTCAAAATATATATTTTGAAGTTAATAATGAATGACATTTAATGATGAGATTTGTGAATTAAAAATATGGTACCTAAATTGGAACAAATAGTACTTAATTCTCATTTCTTTCATTTATTATCTGGATATCATATCCATGAGAATATATGTCATTAAAACTCAACAAATTTTTTTCGATTGTGGTGAATACAAAGCATCATTTATCAGAAATTTTGTACCATTAGGTAATAAAAAATGTGTTATACCACAACCTTTAATCAAGTCTACAAGGCCTGATATTGTATTCATCATTGTTTTTGTTGGTTTTAGTTCCAAGAAATATCTTTTATCTCGAAGAATAGTGTGCGTTGTACTGCTATTCAGATATCAGGTATGCAAACTTTCATAGGATTAGTTCCTTGTTTAGCTTGGTTCATAGCATTTTTCATATTTGAACTTCAAATAAAATATGCAATGAAAAAAAATACTAACAATACATATGTAATTTATTGAAAAATATAACGCATATATATCATAATTATACAATAAAGCATAAGCATATGAGTACATGAAAAATAAAATATTCTACATTTCGATTCCACCAATACATTGATCATTTTCAGAGAAATCATTCAGAAAATCTGCAACATCAAAATGAGTTGAATCACTCAAATGGTCACTGTGTTCAGTGAATTTGGTCTCCTTTTCTTTTTCCTTTATTGATTCTTTATAGAGCTTACGAAGGTGCTCGGGGGCTCGACAAATACGAGACCAATGTCCTGGAGTGCCGCATCTAAAACAAAAAATTTCAAATCGTTTTGAGTGATTTTCATTAACACTAATGTTCTCATGATGTCTTTTTAGTGATAGGTTCGTGACGCCTTTTTGAGATGAGTTATAGAAGTAACTGTCTCGATTGTTTTCAAAACCACGGCCGCGACCACGACCTCTTCCACGTCCACGACCACTACCTCGATTTCGACCTCGACCTCGACCAAAACCTTGTCTTTGACTTTGATTTTAGTTTCCAGGTTTAAATTCATTTTTACTTACAACATTTACTTCTGGAAATGCTGTTGATCCAGTGGGTCGGGACTGATGATTTCTCATTAGCAGCTCGTTGTTCTTTTTCGCCACAAGAAGACATGCGATAAATTCAAAATATCTCACAAATCCACGCACTCTATATTGTTGTTGTAGAGTTATATTTGATGTGTGAAAGTGGAAGCGCTTTTTCAAGCATTTATGATTTTGTAACCTCATGTCCAAAAAATTTTAATTGCGAGATTATTCGATACATTGCCAAGTTGTAATCACTGAATTTCTTAAAATTTTGGAATTTTAACTTATTTCATATATCACGGACGGTCGGAAGTATAACTTTTCTTATATGTTCAAATCTTTCATTTAACCCTTTCCATAAAGCCATAAGATCTTTTTCAATGAGATATTCACATTTTAATCTTTCATCAAGATGTCAACGCAAAAATATCATAGTCTCACCTATTTCCTTGACTCGGTCCGGGTTATCTAGGATTATTCCCCGAAGTAGGTTTTTGCTCCGCACGAACCGATCCAGCTTTTCTTGTGATGATGAGATACCATTTTTTAATGGTCTCATTTAAGCCCAATGACTCAATATACATTTATACATCGAGAGTCCATGACATATAATTTTTCATGTAATGTCGAGTACAACAAATTCGAGCTTTGTCAAATTTGACATGGTGGTACTATAAAAATAACAATGCATTTTATTAGTTAAGTTCTAAAGCTATTAATATGACAATACAAAGTAACAAATAAATTATAGGTACAAACATATGAAATGCTGTTTCATTTTAGTTTTTCATTTTGGGAGATCCTTTAATATATTATTGTTTATTGTCATTTTAAAATACCATATTTTATTCAGATTATTATGATGAAGCAATCGAATAGACCAAAATTTTGAGATGTACAATCGATTTGCTATAATTAAATTTTTTTCTATCATTAAATTATATAGCATAAAGTAAGATTCGAAATTCAGTTCCGTAAAAATCATCATAATGTATGACCATTTACTATGTCAAATGTGACGTCAGAAGATACAAAGGAACATGTGAACTACATAGTGTAAGACATTTTTATTAAAATCATATTCTAAATTGTCATTTGAACTCATTCCAATTAATCAAATCCATTTCTACATTTTTCTTGTGGGATTTAACCTAAAGAATTCACGAAATTTCAAGAATTCAAGCCCACTCATGAACAATTTAAAAAACCAAGATCGGAAGCTTGGTTAGCAGACTAACCGCACACAAGCTTGTGTTTATATATATATATATAGTAGTTTTTAAATTATAAAAAAGACAAAACAGATAATAATATTTTAAACAATAAAAGATGGCTAGATATCGCACAAGCTTTTGAAAGCTACATCCGAGCGTAAGCTTGTGGTCGAATAAGTTCGAGCTTGATTTAAGCTAGATCAAGCCAACTCGACAAGCTAACGAAGACTCTTAACACCCTAACTATGGCAAATGGTGAGTGCAAAAATGAGGAGTTGCCATCTTCTCAAGGATTCATGAAGATGGACACTGTTACAGAGAGTGTTCAAAAGATCTTGATTTTCTATAGCAACTGATCCAGTTCTGACAAGAATAAAACATACATCGGCTGACGCTTTCCAGCTCAGCTCAAAGAACCTCATTTTCGCCCAAACAAGCATAAAACTAAGTTAAATGGCACGTTATACATTGTTCCAACATTTTCTTGTGCTTAACCAAACAGCAAGACTAGAATTAATGCAAACAACGTAGACCCGAAATCAAGACCTTATGTTATGTTTCATATCTTTCGCAACAGAAGAAACAGCTTCTGGTCGACTTTAAACTTGTGCACCTTCAGGGGATCGCCTCTCAGCAGCAATTGAAGGCCTCCAAATGAAACATAGACAGCCCTGTCACAAATTAAAGATCAGATTGATTGCTCAATGAACAAGAGCTGAACGAATCATAATTCCGATGAAAAAGCAAAGCAGCTGGGTGCTAATGTATAATTTGTTTCATGTAATGATGGGGTTGAAGGATTAGGTTATTTTCATTAGAAATACTCAATTTTTAAGCTATAGTTATGAATACAGAAAGTATCCTCAGAAAAATATAATTATAAATTGCCTATTTAAAATAAGAATATGAAATTCATGACTCCTGTTAAATAAAAAGCACTTGAAATTTTTTTAATATCAGAAAAAAAAAATGAAAGATACGAAATACACGTCAAGATCCTTCGATTCAAAGACAACTCAATAAAAAAAAATGAAGCAATTTGGACTCTGACTTCCAACCTCTCACTTAAACAGCTGATTGAATAATATGGCAAATCAAAATTTTCTAGCATCACAATAACTTATTTTCAACAAAGAGGTACTACAACATACACTTTAGCATCACTGTTTCCATCATCAGTCTTTACTTGAACTTCTGACATTTTATACGAAAGGCCATGCATCACATACTCAAATTTGTCTGCAAGTGATTTTTGTTTGCCCTGCAAATGGACGATATGACCATAAATGAAAGCAAGAGGCTTGACCAAAAACAATGCCCTTGACGATGTTGACAAATTGTTACTTTAGAATGAATCCAAACAAAGCCCAAGAATAATGTAACAAGAACCCCTCCGGATCGCAACTCCTTAAATTTACAGAAAAATAAAACAAACAAAGGATCACCAAATAAATCACAAGCCTTGTAACAAACTCTTCTGCCCAGATGTTCGAACACACAAAATTGATAATTGTGAAGAACCGTCTATTGATGTATATGTCCCAACTCGAAAATTCGGTAATACAGTTCTACAAACCAACCACATTTACCATCACGAACAAGAAATGCAACATTCATCCAGCAGATGACAAAATATAAAAGAAGTCCACGAATCAAGAAATCTGTCAGATACATAATCTTCGCAGAACTAATATGGTAAACATATAGAATTTCCTCAACTTTTCCAATCGAGACAGAGTGAGAATCAAACAAGAGTACCTCAAGAAAGTAGCATGTAACAGCCGAACCATCCATCAACAGAGTGTTAGTTATCACCATTCGGTATTTCTCACTCGGGAGCATAGGATATATTTCTTTGTTCACATCTAACTCCAGATAAAACTCCTCAACTTCACTTCTTGCGATGATACGCGAAACTGAAAAATCATTCAAACCCATTAGCTAAAACCCAAAGATTTTCTTGTTCCAACACAATTTTTGACAACTTTATGTTCTGCTTTTTATCCTAGCAACTACAGTAATATATAAAAGTCTCATTAACTGAAACAAAATACAACAATCAAAAGTGAAAGTAGAGAGTGAGAGAGAAAGCAAAGTTTTCACTACCCTTGTCATATACAACTTGATGATCCACTTTATGGACCTTGAATATCTCGTCAAAGTAAAGCTCTGCAATAGACATGCAACCGGTAATGCATATCGAAAACGAAAAACAAAAATTTTCAACATTTGAAGAGACTATTCTGAATTTTTTCATACGATTTCTTTGAAATAATTAATGTTACATACAGAGAGGAGGGTCTTGCAAGAGAGGGAGGGGCCGAGGTTTAGGGTTATGTAAATTCCGTCGCTATATTAATCGGCGGTTTTTTAAAAAAACGCCGCTTAAAAAACGATTGTTATTATGCGTAAAAATCAAAAAAAAACTAATACGTAAAAATTAAAATTATGTATAAATTTTCTAGAAAAAAAAAAGTGTTAAAACCTGAGTCGGGCAAAGATATGCAGCTTCACGTAACGGGAGATCGCACCGACGAGGAAATCTACGAAATGAATACGAAACAATGTTAGTACAAATAAAATAATCGAAATTTAGAAAAAAATTGATAGAGTTTTGCTACTACCAGATATGGGTGACAAATCATTCAAGAATATGTTCGTGAAACTCGGTATTTATCGACACATAGCGACGGTTGTTTCAAAACCGTCGCTAATAGCGACAGTCCACGTAAACCCGTCGCTCAAATAGCGACGGCGATAACTAACACCGTCGCCGATCTAGAAAATAGCGACTGTTATTTATAACCCGTCGCCGATCTAGATCGGCGACAGTAATTAAATCATCGACAGCTTCCATAAGCACCGTCGCTTGATCTAATAGCGACTGTTATGCACACACTGTCGCCGATCTAGATCGGCGCCGGTGTTAGGTACAACCGCCGCTTTTATAGCGACAGTTTTACTTTAGCCGTCGCTAATAGCGACAGTCCACGTAAACCCGTCGCTCAAATAGCGACGGCTATAACTAACACCGTCGCCGATCTAGAGTGGAGACGGTTTTATGTACAAAGATCAGCGACGGTTTTAGCTATACCTGTCACCGATCTAGATCGGCGACCGTGTTAGTTATCGCCGTCGCTATTTGAGCGACGGGTTTACGTGGACTGTCGCTATTAGCGACGGCTAAAGTAAAACTGTCGCTAGAAAAGCGACGGTTGTACCTAACCCCGTCGCCGATCTAGATCGGTGACAGGTATAGCTAAAACCGTCGCCGTTCTTTGTACATAAAGCCGTCGCCACTCTAGGTCGTCTACGGTTTGTGAATAACATTCGCTATTATCTAGATCGGCGACAGATTGTGCATAACAGTCGCTCTTAAATCAAGCGACGGTGCTGATGGAAGCTGTCGCTGAGTTAATTAACCCCGATTTTTCTCGCTATAGTAACGACGGTAAAATACAAGACCGTCGCACATGGCGACGGGTAAAATACCTGTGGCACAAAATGGCGACGGGTTTATGGAACAGTCGCTATTATGGCGACAGTTTATGGAAAACCGTCGCTATTATAGCGACAGTTTATGGAAAACCGTCGCTATTATAGCGACAGTTTATGGAAAACCGTCGCTATTATAGCGACAGTTTATGGAAAACCGTCGCTATTATAGCGACGGTTTGTAGTGAACTGGTGCTTAACAAAATTGACGACGGTTCTAATAAAACCTGTCGCTATATAGCGACAGGTTTTATTAGAACCGTCGTCAATTTTGTTAAGCACCAGTTCACTACAAACCGTCGCTATAATAGCGACGGTTTTCCATAAACTGTCGCCATAATAGCGACTGTTCCATAAACCCGTCGCCATTTTGTGCGACGGATAAACGGTCTTGTATTTTACCGTCGTTACTATAGCGAGAAAAATCGTCGCTTAATTAAATCAGCGATGGCTTTAATAAACACCGTCGCTGGATTTAATAGCGACTGTTATGCACAAGCTGTCGCCGATCTAGATAATAGCGGCTGTTATTCACAAACCGTCGCCGATCGAGAGTGGCGACGGTTTTATGTACAACGAACAGCGACGGTTTTAGCTATAACCGTCGCCGCTCGTTGTACATAAAACCGTCGCAACTCTAGATCTACGACGGTTTGTGAATAACAGTCGCTATTATCTAGATCGGCGACAGTTTGTGCATAACAGTCGCTATTAAATCAAGCGACGGTGCTTATGGAAGCTGTCGCTGATTTAATTAACCCCGATTTTTCTCGCTATAGTAACGACGGTAAAATACAAGACCGTTTACCCGTCGCACAAAATGGCGACGTGTTTGTGGAACAGTCGCTATTATAGCGACGGGTTATTAAAAACCGTCGCTATTTTAGCGACGGTTGCCGTTGCTTAACAAAATTGACGACGGTTCTAATAAAACCCGTCGCTATAATAGCGACGGTTTAGGAACAACCGTCGCTATAATAGCCGTCGCTAAACCTTCAGTTTTTACTTGCTTTGTTTTGAAAGAAAAACAAACGAAACGACGACGCGACGCGGAGGAGACGGAGTTCTTTTCTTTACTCACTTTCTCTCTTGTTTTACCTTGCTTTCTCTCGACTTTTTGCTGAATATTGTTCTGAAGTTTTCGAGATTATGGGGAGGGAAATTGGCTAGGATATGAATTGAAAGTTTACTAATAGATGGGAGATTAGAAATGTAAGATAGAATCTTTTTTATCCTAGAGTTTAGACATAATGGGAATGATTTGATATCAAAAAATTTGAGGGATAATTAGGAGTGCAATTGGTCGATTTTTTGTCTAGGAACAAGGGAGAAAATTGCTTAATTAATTATTTGTTGGTGATTTAAAAGTGGAGAAATTATCTACCAAGAAAGATTATGGAATTGAATCAAGGAATGAGTTGTCAAATATTTTGAATCTAGAAAAGGAGGGGGCCGAAATTTAACTCTTAAAAATGGGTTGGAATATTGCTTAATTATTAATTATTGAAGATTTAAAGTTGAAGGGATTATTTACAATGAAAGGGATAAGGAAAGGAATCAAATAATGGTGAGTTGTAAATTCCATAACAAATCTTCCAAGGTGGCCGATTTTTCTAAGATAAATGGGGATGAAATATTGCTAGATAAACATGGTAGAAATATTTCTTAAATGTTAATTAGTGGTGAATAAAATTGAAGGGAATTATCTACTATGAATGGATAGGGAAAGATATCAAAGTTTGAGAGTTGACAAATACAATTAAATCCTAAGAGTGTAATGGCCGAAAATTAAGATAATGGGAGGAAAAAATATTTCTTAAATGATGTATTTTAAATCTTTAGTGTTTTATCTACCCATTAAATATTTTAGTGAATTAAGAAATTAATTATTGAACTTTATTTACTACTTATCTCAAGTTACTTAAATAATTCCTTAAACATTCTCTTATATTAAAAATACTTATTAATTATCTTAAATAAATTCTATGAATGTTTTCTTAATATTATATTAAATTTTATCTCAATACTCCAACTCCAGTCCGACCTCACTTATTTAACTGAAAAAGGTAACAATTAAACTACTGCGTAAAATAAATAAATTTAAAGAAAAGAATTTAAATCCTCACGCAATAAAAAACATTTTAATTTAAATACTAGAAATTATGCACGACTAATACGTAGTCTGATTTAACGGGTTATACAAAAAGCATTTTACGTTTTTCAGCCATCGGTCTCCGTTCTTCTATCGCAACTTGAATAATCCTTAAAAATACAATGTAATGCATAATGACAATAAAAATCCTATTTAACATATAATCATGCATATCACATAATCAATTAAGCAATTAAAATAATTTAATTAACTATTTTTCAGAATTCCTAGATTTGCATGCCGTTGGATTACGTCGTCTTAATTTTGGACCTTACAATAACCATACTTTTACCATTCCAATGAACATAACCATAAACAATAATCATTACCATATCATACAATAATAAATCATGAATATCCAATAACCATATCTCCAAAACATCAAACCAAAGAATACATCATTGACAATAACATGATAAAAGGTTGGGATATTACAAGTTTATTTTAAAAGATTTAATTACATTTCAGATTCTTCTATGCTCAAACATATGAAATGCTGTTTCATTTTAGTTTTTCCTTTTGGGAGATCCTTTAATATATTATTGTTTATTGTCATTTTAAAATACCATATTTTATTCAGATTATTATGATGAAGCAATCGAATAGACCAAAATTTTGAGATGTACAATCGATTTGCTATAATTAAATTTTTTTTCTATCATTAAATTATATAGCATAAAGTAAGATTCGAAATTCAGCTCCGTAAAAATCATCATAATGTATGACCATTTACTATGTCAAATGTGACGTCAGAAGATACAAAGGAATATGTGAACTACATATTGTAAGACATTTTTATTAAAATCATATTCTAAATTGTCATTTGAACTCATTCCAATTAATCAAATCCATTTCTACATTTTTCTTGTGGGATTTAACCTAAAGAATTCACGAAATTTCAAGAATTCAAGCCCACTCATGAACAATTTAAAAAACCAAGATCGGAAGCTTGGTTAGCAGACTAACCGCACACAAGCTTGTGTTTATATATATATATATAGTAGTTTTTAAATTATAAAAAAGACAAAACAGATAATAATATTTTAAACAATAAAAGATGGCTAGATATCGCACAAGCTTTTGAAAGCTACATCCGAGCGTAAGCTTGTGGTCGAATAAGTTCGAGCTTGATTTAAGCTAGATCAAGCCAACTCGACAAGCTAACGAAGACTCTTAACACCCTAACTATGGCAAATGGTGAGTGCAAAAATGAGGAGTTGCCATCTTCTCAAGGATTCATGAAGATGGACACTGTTACAGAGAGTGTTCAAAAGATCTTGATTTTCTATAGCAACTGATCCAGTTCTGACAAGAATAAAACATACATCGGCTGACGCTTTCCAGCTCAGCTCAAAGAACCTCATTTTCGCCCAAACAAGCATAAAACTAAGTTAAATGGCACGTTATACATTGTTCCAACATTTTCTTGTGCTTAACCAAACAGCAAGACTAGAATTAATGCAAACAACGTAGACCCGAAATCAAGACCTTATGTTATGTTTCATATCTTTCGCAACAGAAGAAACAGCTTCTGGTCGACTTTAAACTTGTGCACCTTCAGGGGATCGCCTCTCAGCAGCAATTGAAGGCCTCCAAATGAAACATAGACAGCCCTGTCACAAATTAAAGATCAGATTGATTGCTCAATGAACAAGAGCTGAACGAATCATAATTCCGATGAAAAAGCAAAGCAGCTGGGTGCTAATGTATAATTTGTTTCATGTAATGATGGGGTTGAAGGATTAGGTTATTTTCATTAGAAATACTCAATTTTTAAGCTATAGTTATGAATACAGAAAGTATCCTCAGAAAAATATAATTATAAATTGCCTATTTAAAATAAGAATATGAAATTCATGACTCCTGTTAAATAAAAAGCACTTGAAATTTTTTTAATATCAGAAAAAAAAAATGAAAGATACGAAATACACGTCAAGATCCTTCGATTCAAAGACAACTCAATAAAAAAAAATGAAGCAATTTGGACTCTGACTTCCAACCTCTCACTTAAACAGCTGATTGAATAATATGGCAAATCAAAATTTTCTAGCATCACAATAACTTATTTTCAACAAAGAGGTACTACAACATACACTTTAGCATCACTGTTTCCATCATCAGTCTTTACTTGAACTTCTGACATTTTATACGAAAGGCCATGCATCACATACTCAAATTTGTCTGCAAGTGATTTTTGTTTGCCCTGCAAATGGACGATATGACCATAAATGAAAGCAAGAGGCTTGACCAATAACAATGCCCTTGACGATGTTGACAAATTGTTACTTTAGAATGAATCCAAACAAAGTCCAAGAATAATGTAACAAGAACCACTCCGGATCGCAACTCCTTAAATTTACAGAAAAATAAAACAAACAAAGGATCACCAAATAAATCACAAGCCTTGTAACAAACTCTTCTGCCCAGATGTTCGAACACACAAAATTGATAATTGTGAAGAACCGTCTATTGATGTATATGTCCCAACTCGAAAATTCGGTAATACAGTTCTACAAACCAACCACATTTACCATCACGAACAAGAAATGCAGCATTCATCCAGCAGATGACGAAATATAAAAGAAGTCCACGAATCAAGAAATCTGTCAGATACATAATCTTCGCAGAACTAATATGGTAAACATATAGAATTTCCTCAACTTTTNTGACTAAAATAAAGTCTATATTACACACAAGAAAATCCATCTTTGTAAAATAAAAGAAAATGACAAATTTTTTACTCCTATTTTTAATACTTGGATTGATTTTAATATGTATATCACAAACTTTATTTTTCCTATTTTAGTTATGTAGGAGAATATGAGTGTCAAACAAAAAATATTCATTGAGTTTAATGGCTTCAGACGAAAATAAGGACAAAAAAAATTCCAAGTTAACGGATGAAAACCAAACATTACAAATTATAAGACTAAAATCCAAAACTTTATCAATTTACGATACTATAATTACAATTTTCGAATATATATGAATTGATATATCATTCAACTTTACTGATTGTTTTTCAATACGTAATGTCCAATTGGCATGATTATTCTGTGTTTACCAAATATTATTTTCTAGAAGATGGGTATTTTATTTAATATTATATTCAATATAGTTGCAAGTAAAATTTAAACTTTGGATGATTTATTGCATTTTCTTCCGTTCTTGTGTTGCAGTTAGGTTCTGGAAGGAAAAATAATTCTTGGTTTATAAGATAATTTTAAAATTATCTTTTCTTTATTAATAAAATTTTGTAAAATAATTAATTAAGGGTTTTGCCTTTCTAGATTTTCAATTATTATGATAAGAATTTCATGATATGATATTATTGTTTAAAAAGAGTTTATTTCTAATAAAACTCTTGTTTTCATATTAAAGAGGAGAATTAGTTGCTAAAAAACACTTTTGCACGACGAGAGATCGAGAGAGAAAATTCAATTCACAAGAGCGTCGTCGTTTGAAGAATGCTGCTACCACGTGTTGCCATGATTGTTGGAGATGTGAGAACCCGAAATTTTCGAATACAATCAAATGGATTAGACAAATTCATTATGCATGAAATGTCCCTTGAATATACCAAAGTGACTCTTGGTGTGCTTGGATGAATGAATGAATACAATTAATGCTTGCTTGGAATGCAAGAGGTTGGCCATGAGGAAGTTCAAAGGGCAAAATCTCACCTATAAATACACAATTGTATGTTGAAAAGACCACACCCAAAATCATCACAAAAATTCGTCCCTCTCTTCTCCATTTCGACGTCTAAGGCAAAAAGGAAAAGGGAGAAGGCTTCGTGCAGTTCGAGTGATCAGAAGATACGCGAAGTACTGCTGGAATTGCTCCAAAAATCTAGGCAAATTCCTGCAAAGTTTCGGTCATCATCTGACCGAGATTCAACGGGAGTTGTACGTTCGGACTCGGCAATTTCGAAAACTATACCTTCGAATTCGTAAGTGGGTTTTTGTAATGCACATTCTTGTAATTTTAAACTTTGTATATAAAAAATATGACATGCTTGTATGTGTGTCTATATGTTCGAAAATCAGTGTTGTTATAATTTAAAATTTCGTTCCATGATATGCTATTTCTGTTCTTCGAAATTCTTTGATTCCGCTGTATCCATCTGAAATTCTGATAAGTTCTGTCCAATAAATCTGAATTCTATGTTGCACTATTACAACTCGATTTGAAATGGGACGAGAATTGTAATTCTGTCTGGCCTCCATTGGTGGGTATAAAACCATGTTCTGTCTGGCCCCCATCGGTGCGTATAAAATCATGTTCTGGCTGGCCTCCATCGGTGGGTATAAAACCGTGTTTTGCCCTCACCCCTTAGAGGACTAACATATTGGGGACAATTTGACCATGGAAATGAGAAGATTAACAGTGTTGTGATTGTTCTGAATTGCTTCTGAAATGCTCTTATTTGTCTGATAACCTTTGTCTCATATTTGATCTGGTTCTGTTATGATAAGTTAAAAGTATTAAGTTTTGAAAGTTTGTTAAAGAAATGCTTTAAAGATTAAGTTCTATATGTATCATTGGAAATCGATCGATCCCTACTTGCTGAGTGTTTCCCAAAATACTCACCCCTTACAAATTTCAGATAAAAATGAAGAGCAACTGAATGAGGAGGAACAAGAAGCTTTCTGGGGATGATAGTCGATGAGCAAGATTCAAGAATCAAGATTTTATTTTTCTTTTGTTTAGTTTCCGCTTCCGCTACTCTAATGTATTTTTATTCTATTGTCAATGCAAAGACAATGTTTTATTTATGAAAAAGACTGGTTTTTGGCATTTAGATACGAGGCTTAATTGTTTTCAAGTAATTGTTAAACAATGCCGAATGTCACCGACGCTTCGGACTAGGGGGTGAGAGGAGACATCTGAAAACAATATTTGTGGAAGTGTTGATTGAAGATCGTATTTTTGTGCTCCATTTTTCGGCACATTTTTTGTGTTCCTCGGATACTTTTGTAGTCTGATTATTTATTTTAGGAAGCAATTTGTTCTATCAACTTGTTGACAAAATTAGTTTTTCGTAAGATCACTAATATTGTTTTGTAAACTCAACTTTGTGTTTCTAGTTATTATTTTTCCCTTGAGACACCGCGCAAATTTTTATACTTGTGCATAATTTAGTCTGTCGTAGTCTATCTATTTAAAGTTGAATTGTGTGCTTAATTAATATATTCCGCTACATGTCGTAAATAGATGTTGTCAACACCTCTAACAACACTTGATCATCTGATACACACAAGTTCAATATTTTCTGTACTTTTATGTTAAACAAAATTCACACCACCTACAAATGGTATCACAGCCTACTCTTAATATACTAAGTACTGATTATGGTTATTTTTGTTTAACAACCTAATTAATGGAGGTGACACTTACAAACACAGCACTATGACCTCCTGTCTTCGATAAATCCAACTATAGTTTATGAAAGGTCATGATCAGAATATACATTAAGTCCATAGATGAAAGAGCATGACAATGAGTTGTCAGCGGTTGGAGTTTAAAATGGACCACCCAATTTTATCTCCTATATCACTAATAAGTTTGGAGATTATTTAAAAAAGATTAAAGGAAAAAAAAAAGAAAAAAAGAAGAATGGACAGCCATCCAAATTACCCAGTCTAACTGTTCCTGAAGAAACTCAGAAGTTCCCTACCTAAGGACAATTTCGGCAAAGAAATGAAGGCAAAATTCAGTTTAATTCGAAAAGGTTTGACTCCGTGCAATGCAGAGAGTGCAATGATTTTAGACATTATGCCAATGAATGTGATAACAGATCTCGCAAGAATAAAGGATTCAATGTTTCTCTTAGCGATGAGGAATCAGATGAGGAAAAAGAATCCAATGAAGGACATAATCACACCTCGTTGACTGTATTTTAGGAAGAAAAACGTTGGTTACAAGTAAATCAACTAGGTGTTGCCTCTAGTGTTGCAACACCTGATCGAAATTCATGTTCAAAATCATTATGCTTGAATTCTATAACTTCTAAAAATTTAAGTACTCATGAAGATTTTGAAGCTGACGATGAAGAAATCACTCTGGAAAGCGTACAAAGACTATATGAGTTGTATGTTGACTAGATTAAAATAAACAAGTTGAACACAACTCTCTCAAAGGAGAATACGGAGCTGAAGTCTGTTGTTGCTAAACTCAAAATGATCTTAAGCTAAAAAAGACTTGGATTGTGCAAAACTAAGGACGAGCTTAAAAAAGCAACTGACACACTTTCGCAGGTCAACTCGAATTTATCTAAGCTTGATTCGATACAGATTATGAAAACAATGTCTTTGAAAATTGGAGCATCATTTGAACGTCATCAATCTCAATATTTATCTAACCTATATATACACGTTTAACCCCACATTATTATTACATAGATTTTTAGAATTACGAGGACTCTACTTATAGAAACAACTATTAATAGAATGTGATATATTCTTTGTTTCACAATCCCTAGTTTCTTCTAGTTTCCAAATATTTATATCACAGTCGAAATGCCGTGTTCGACTTCAGACACGTTAGTTTTATATATGATTTTATCTATTGCCACTTAAAATTACGTGTAAGATAAAAGAAGATGTGTCCATGGCTTTTGGAAATAATCTAATGATCAGGAGATGCCCTTTAAGATTTGATATGGAAATAATTTTACCTTTAAATTTAACAACGTACGTATTTTGGGTTTAACTTGATAATTTTTCGAAGGGAACTTTTAGCAACAATAATTTTTTTTAAAAAAAATACAAAATTTTAATTTTTTATCATAGAAAATCCAAAGAAGGGATACAAAATTCATTAACAAGACAGAGAAAACAAGGTTGTAACCAAGATCAAAACTGGTGGGCTACTAGTATCTACCGGCCTCAGTTACATACTCGTAGTCAAAATTCAATTATCAACATTGGTTTTTAGTTGAAAAAATTAATGAAGCCATATGCGATCCAAGATTTTAATAAAATAATTTTTCAGTAAAACATTATTAATGATTTTTTTTATATTTTATTTCAATAAATATATAAAATCAAATTGCTTGAATACAACAATATTCCTACACAAAAGATTTTATTAAAATATTTATATTATTTTATAAGAATAATTAATTGAAATGATTAATTAAATTTATTGTTATATATCGAGAAATTAAGAGAGGTGATAGGGATATTACAAAGTGCAGAAATTGCAATCAAACTTCAACTTTATTGTTATGTTTTTCAACCTAAATACATAATGTGTCAAATTGGCATGATAGTAGTGTGTTTACTGAGGTAGATTTTCTAGAGAATAAGCATTTTATTAAATATTATATTCAACAGGCGTTTCCACTTTTGAGGTGACGAGATATGAGAAATCCCACAAAAATATGTGTGAATATTTGCACCAAAACTTTTAAGTCAGGAAAATATTTCAACTCCAAACTTTCTTACCTTCACACTTCTCATGGGCAGGACATTTGGTACACATGTGTAAAAGGGAAAAAAAGAAGAAGATATAACTATGTTGCGTTACGAGTGTATGAATGAGAGTAGTGCCAAGATTGTTGATTTTTTGAGAAGTTTTCGTGCGTCAAACTGTTGACGTTGCTCCGTTTGATCTAGTTATCTAGATTAAATAAACCGTTACGCCTGATCTTAACATGTAGTATTTTCTCTGCTGAGAACATGACTGATGGTAGGGAAAAGATAAGACTTTCTATAATAGATATGGAATAGCATCAGTAGATACACATGCACTCTCCGAACTTATGTCTTAACAGCTCGCCTTTAGTATATTCCAAGTAGTTACAGCACTAGTATATAGACATGCATCTCACTGAACTCGTGGCCTAACAGCTCGCCCTTAAGTATCCAAGTAGTTATACTCCATTGTCATTTTTTAAGGAAATAAAATTATGCATTGACTAACAATTATAACTTTTGGTCTAATAGTAAATTTTTGATCATAATAAATTGTTATGTGTGAAATAAATTATCTATTGAAAATATGTTTCTTTAAAATTGAGTGTATTTATCTCATTTGTCAGATGATTTATATCTTGTTTTAAAGAATATGGGTTTAAAAAATTGACTTTATGTAGGAGATTTTGTGGTGTTTTGATTCTTTTAAATATGTTAAACGATATTTGTCTTGACTAGTTTGAAGATAAAATATCATTATGCCATTTATCACATCGAATGAAAGAAATAAGGAGTCGGAGATGTTTAGCGGAATACATTAACTCTCCCATCAAAGAAAAATCAAAATTCAAGATTCGATTCATCTTACTGAAAAGACAACTTATTTACATATATATATAAGATCGTTTATTATATATTTTTGTCCA
This sequence comes from Primulina huaijiensis, assembly GCF_012295235.1. Classification (NCBI taxonomy): domain Eukaryota; kingdom Viridiplantae; phylum Streptophyta; class Magnoliopsida; order Lamiales; family Gesneriaceae; genus Primulina; species Primulina huaijiensis. The sequence continues at coordinate 1,350,390 of NC_133316.1, forward strand.
TAAATTGAACAGTTACCAAGTTATTTTTCTTTGATAGCATTTAAGTGTCATCCAATGACCAACCTAGGTTTAATGTTTAAGCTTTAGTTTAAACGCCCTTGCATTTTGGAACGATTCAACTCATGGATGATGTTGAATAACGGAGCTATTTCAGAACGCAATTTTGGAGTAAAGAATTTTAGTAAGACTATGAACATTTTAATTAATTTTTTATGTTTATAAAACTATGAACATTTTTATTGAAAATATTTGTGATTATTTTGTTATTGTTTTAAATTATTATTTTCATAATGTGGAATTTTTTAGAATAAAATAATGATGCAATTATTGTAAGTAAATTTGTAATTTTTATAGATAATATGTGAATTTTTGGTTAAAAATGGATGAGATATGGTAGCTATGAGTAAATTATAAAGGAAAAATTGTATAAATTTTTCTTATATATATAACTCTTTGCGATTTTGGTCTCTATGTTGTAAAATTCTTGTCTTATTAATATATCTTTTAAGTTATGATAATTTTAGTATTTTTTCATTAGAAGTCCTTATGTGACACTGAACATGTCAACATCACGTCGCTGCCACATAAGTGTAGCATCGGTTTCATGTCATCACCACATCGAAAAATGGCTAAATTGAAAAAAAAAAAAAAAAAAAAGAAAAAAAAAAAAAAAAAAAAAAAAAAAAAAAAAAAAAAAAAAAAAAAAAAAAAAAAAAAAAAAAAAAAAAAAAAAAAAAAAGAACGAAGATAGCAAACCAAAACTAAAATTTGACTACATAAATGAGCAAAATCGCGAAATTGTAAAAATACAGGAGGACCAGAAGGGAAATATTTTTGCCAATTTAAAATTTACTAAAATAGATTTTTATGAAAAGAAAAAAAGTACTTTTTTAAGATAATATGAGTATTTTCGTAAAATTTAATCTCTTTTGAGCTAGCTTTTGGGATTGAGTTAGGTCAAAGTTTCAGTTTTAACATGGTATCAGAGCCCAGACACACCATTGTGTGTTAGATTGTTCATAGTTGGGCCAATCGTTAATATCTCTAAGCTCCAATTATTCATTCCTGATTCTCACATCAGTTGAATAGAGTTCCTGAGAGTTATATATATGGAATTGGACAGTCTTCTCCTTTGAGCTAGCTTTTAGAAGTGAGTTAAATTCAAGTCTCAATTTCAACAGAGGGAGATTAGATTGCCTCTGTCTCTTGCAAAAATAGCTCCCCTCATTTTTCTACCAAGTCGTTATATATAATAATTTTATAAAACTTTAAGTTTCATTCTGACACAAAATGTGACTTCTGCAAAATCAACAAAATATTTAATAGCCATTTTCAAAATTATTTGAGAAAATGTGAAAGAAAAAAAATATGTGAACACTTGAAATCAATTGAGAAGCCAAAAAAACATATGACACAATCGTTCAAATTAACTGAATCTAGAAATAAACTTAGAATCAAGAAAACACAGATCGGCCGATTTGCTTATGAAAATTAAAGCAAATCATAAAATATATGAAAAGAATGACATGTGAATAACATAGTCATCAAAATTGAAGCAGAAACTCGAAATAGATACTTCATATTTCAACAATTTCATATGCAAAATCGACCAAAAATCTTGGGCCGTGAATTTTGAAATTACTAAAAAAACGAAGATGACAATCGACATATTTTGTTGAGCTTGACCTTATATCAAGCCATTTTGAAGCCAGAAAGGAGTACGATTGATTAACCGATGTACTTGGCTGGGGGAAGATCGGATGGATTTGGTTGGGGTTGAGCGATCATTTGATAAGCGGAGAGATGTATTTTATTAAATGTATGTAAATTATCAAAGGACAATAAAGTAAAATTGTGCCACAAAGGGATTTGAAAATAAAGTGCCGATTCACAAAATATATTACAAGAGACTGGACCTTGATTTGACAAAAACTTGTGTGAGACGGTTTCGCGAGTCGTATTTTGTGAAACAGATCTCTTATTTGGGTCATCCATGAAAAAATATTATATTTTATTCTAAGAGTATTATTTTTTATTATGAATATCGGTAGGGTTGACTCGTCTCACAGATAAAGATTTGTGAGACCGTTTCACAAGAGATCTACTCTAAGGATTTTAATCTAATCTATTTTAATAATATATATTAAAAAAAAAGAATCAAGATTGGTTCTTTTTTATTATTATTATTATTTGGATGATAATTTACCCTCAAAATTAAAATTATAGCACTAATTTATCTATATTTTCTTCCATAAAAATATTCTTAAATTTTCCCAAAAATAACCATGTATGCCATTACTCGATCTGTAATAATTAATGCTAAAAAATTTGTAATAATTTAATTTTTTAAATAATATTATAAAAAAATTAATATGACGTGACACCTATTATTTACAAATTTATTCTCTTCAATAAAATCAATTACACCTTTTGTTTTTGCAACATAACCAAACAAAGCCATCATATATTCAATTATTAGACTAGGAAATGTGCATATATTTTTCCACCAAGAATTTTTAATTATTATGTTGGACAGATGTAGCGTACAAATTAATCACGTAATATTTAAATAATTATAAATTTGACAAAAAATATAATTTTAAAATGTTGATCCCATAAAAACTAGTACATAACGAAGCTGCCTAATTATTACATTTGACTATCCCATTGCATTTCAAGTCCTGCTCAATTTTTCTTTGCGTTCATCGAATAGAAATATATTCTTTTAAGATATCACGGGCAGAGCTAGGATTTTGATTCAGTGTAGCCAACCATAAACTAAAATCAATAAATTCAAAAATATATAAGTCTTTCTAACCAAGTAATCATTAATTTGGTCACAAAATAATTATCTTATCTTTGGTCTTTTCGAGTCTTCATATTTTAAAATTAATGTACAATAGCTTCATTATCAACTGTTAGAAATATTTCTGTGTACATAGACAATTGATTATCTTTCATTCAGTCGTCTCCAATTTGATTGAAAACACTGTCTACAATAACAATTGCAGATTTTAGCCCAACCGAACCTACAAAATTCCAGCATAGTGTGCAAGAACGGAGCCACTTGTAAGCCCACCTGACTTACAGTGTGGGTAGGACAGCTCGGATGTGTTCTTCTATTTTTAATATTTTACATTGAGATTTTAGCCCAACCGAACCTAAAAAATTTAATTTTTTTTTTATTATTTATCCCAAGTATATAAGTAGAAAAAGAAAGACAGCCTATAAAAAATTACTAGACTTGTATGTTTTTTTAAAAAAGATTTTGTCTTTTTTAACCAGACTACGTGTCTACCTGAAATTGCTTATGTGACAACCCTGCATGTCGACATTGATTTTTATGAAGAAACTTGAATATGTTATTTTTTTAGAATGTTATTTGGAAAGAAACACGATAGACTTCAGTGGAAAAAAACAAAAAACAAAAAAAAAAAACCAAAAATGAAAAAAATACAAGTAATATGACTAAAAATGCAAATCCGCCAATTAACATGACAAAAAAATGAAAAAAAAAAACACGCAAGTTACACAACTAAAATACAAATGCATCGTTAACATGATGAAATTGAAAAAAAAATCATGCAAGTTACATTACTAAAATACAAATGTTTTGTTAACATGACCAAATTTTAAAAAATCATACAAGTTACAAGACTAAATATGAAATTCATTGTTAATAAGATCAAATGTAAAAAAAAATGCAAATTACAAAACTAAAAACATGATTTTTTCATTTTTATCAGGTTTCCTTTGACTTGTCAAGTTTTCCTTTCTTGAACATTTCCGTGACGGAAACATCATTACCTGTTACGAATAGAAAAAACATTTGTATGAACTTACATCAAAGATATTTATTACAATGTCAAATAAAATCAAAGGTTTTGGTTTCAAAATACGGACTGTCTAATGTTTTTTTACCTGGAGAATTAATTGGGTTTGTTACCGAGCTGTTTTTTTTGAGAATAACAAGAGCATCTCTAAATATTGGAAGTTTATTTAAAACTGAATTTTCATGATAGCAGCTATACTTGACTGTGAATGGCCACCGCCAGTCCCTATAAAAGGACTCATTATCTTCATTTGCTCCACACAAATATTGAATGATCAAATAAACACACACACCCACACACACCATTTCACACACAAACACACATAGAAATGGCACCAACAGTTCCTCTTGTTAAAGACCTTGCCCAGTCTCCCGACCTGAAATCCATCCCTTCTCAATTCACTTTCATTAATGATTCGAAAGGCTCGGATTCTGATTCGCTCCCAATCGTCGATTTTTCCATGCTCGTCTCGGATAATGCTGATCAACGGTCCAAATCCCTTTTGGATCTTGGCAAAGCATGTGAAGATTGGGGATTTTTTGTGGTCTGTTTCTGGAAACAAGTTCACTTGGATTATCTTTAATAATAAGATGAGTCATATATATATAGCACTCATTTATATATATATATATATTTGAATTAGAATTAACTGATTTATAAAAAAGTTATTTCAAACAATTTAATTCAGGTTAGTTTAAGCTTTACTATATAAATATATTAAACCTTAGTGATCAAATTGTATTTTTTTTTTTTTTTAATTACAACTCACGCGGGTTGGGGGATCGAATCCGAGGAAACCGGCTAATCCGACAGCAGGGGTGAGACCATTGAGCTATTGGCCCGGTCTCAATCAAATTGTATTTCAACACGTGAAATATTAGTTTTTATTTATTTATTTATTTTAACAGATAATTTTCATATTAAGTTTAATACTAAAAGTTTCATCTTACTTTTTCAAAAAATCCCTTGCAGCTGATAAATCATGGGATCCCAGAAACTCTGATGAAGGCCATAATCGACGCAAGTTTGGAGTTTTTCGACTTACCTGAGGACGAAAAGCGGCGGTACGAGGCTAAGAGTGCGTCGGATCCCATAAAATCCGGCAGCGGCACAGCCAACGCCGCAAACCACAAGATTCTCTTGTGGAGGGATTTCATGAAATCCTATGTTCATCCCAGCTTTTACTGTCCGGAGAAACCCGTACATCTACGGTAATAAATTTATAATTTGTTGGTTGGATGTAATCATGGATCTCATCTTTGTTTGATACATGTATAATGAATGCGTTAATTGTTATCCAGGGACATTGTATCCGAATATTCCGAAAAAAGTCGATGTGTTCTGAGAAAACTCCTCCAGGGAATTTCTGAAAACCTGGAATTAGAGCCAGGATCCATGGATGAAGCTCTCAACCTGGATTCTTGCTTTCAGTTGTATGCTGCAAATTTTTACCCGCCATGCCCGCAGCCTGATCTAGCAATCGGGATCCCACCGCACACTGATCATGGTCTTTTAACATTTCTGATTCACAACGGAGTTGCTGGCCTTCAAATACAGCACAACGGACAGTGGTTCCACACCAACTCTCCGAAAAATTCTATTTTAGTTAACACCGCAGATCATCTTGAGGTAAATTCTTCGTTCAAATTCATATATGTTTGCGAAAAATTAACTAAAATAGTGCAACAAGTTAGCATCATGTTTTTTTTTTCTATTTTTCTAACAAGATATTTAGCAACGGAAGATACAAAAGTGTGAAGCATCGGGCTGTAGTAAACACTGAGGCGACCAGGATTTCAGTGGTCCTGGCCAATGGTCCAGCACCGGATGTAATCGTGAGCCCGTCTCCAGAATTGGTGAAACGCGACGGCCGTGCCTTATATGGTCCGATGAAATACATAGAATATGTGGAGACGATGTTAAGCAATCGATACGATGGCAAAGGGAACTTGGAATGCTTGAAAATCCAAGATAACCATGAATAGACAATTTATGTATCTTCTATATTTAATTATGATGCTTGATTTTTAAATAATCGAATGATGTTACAATAATTACTATGAGATATATATATTACACGTTTGTATTAAATTATAGTGGCCGCTTAGCGATATGTATATGGTATTTTCTTTTACATTTTTCTCAATAAATACTAGATAATTCATATCATAAATATATTGTAGCTTGTCTTATTTTTTTTATTTGAAATATTGAATATTTATGATTATTTTTTTTAAAAAATAAATAGGAATCTTTATGTGTGTAAAATTTAAAATTATGTTATCAAACAGATTAAGTTCATCAGCGATCAACTAACAACAGTAACGTCAAAGTAGCCATAGAGGACTGAAACAATATGGTCAAATTCAACAATGCTTTTGACTATATTGAGCCCACAATAAATGAAACTTTATTAGATATTAGGAATGCAATCCAATCAATTCAGTTGGACTAGCTATTATAGCTATAAACCCATCCAATCGGTTTGTGAGTTTTTTGGGTTGGCTTTTTATCCATATTTGATTTGTATTCGAAATCATAGAACTCAAGTCGAACCGAGCTAAAATTATTTTGTTCGATAATTTACCAGTCGTCCGCGAGTCTTAATATTTTATCAATATAATATAATTACATATTAAAGATATGTAAATGTTAAACATTTTGAAACATATATAAATGTCAAATATTTCGGGATTTCGAACTTCATTCTCGAATCTTAATGTTTGAACAATAATTCGAACATTTTGAGCCAAACTCGAGTTAAAAAATTTAAAATTTCCGAGTTTCGAATTGAGTTTGAACTCGAATATACTTAATTCGAGCATTAAATTTTTATTAACATTCAGCTCCATTCGTTTCGTTTACACCTTACTACCTAATATTTTTTTATTCTTAAATATTATCAAATAAACACAAGTCGACGCACAAACTGAAGGCTTCGAATTTAGTCTTAAGACAGTTGAGAGTTCCTTTTATATGACTGCCAATATCATCTTAAATTTATGCCATGCATGAAGTGCACAATCCCTCGGTACGAAAGTGACCTATTCTTTTCACGCCCCGAGACCGGAGTTAGTCGACACCGACGTTATTCAACAATCACATAATTACTAAACAACAAGCCTCGTAGTACAGTATAAACTAAAACCAGTTTATATCATAAATACCATAAAAATGAAATCCTCTTTACAATAGTAACTCTGAAAACAATAAAAATCTGCGGAAGCGTTCATAACTAGGATTAAAAACTCACAAGAACATATTCTTAATAAAAATTCTCAATGCGTCCACTATCAGCCCAAAAACTGGTGTCTTATTCTTCTTTCTCTATTTCTTCTTCTGATTTATTTGGGGAGGGTAGAGTAAGGGGATGAGTATTTTGAGAAATATTCAGCAAGTGGGGGCCGTTCGAGCACAACATAAAAATATTTACACCATTTTCGAAAATGACACATAAACATAAACATATCATGTTTTTCATAACATATCATCATATTCATATCATAACAGCACTGCGATTCTTCCACCTTCTATGGTTTACTGATAACAGTCCCTAAGTTTTAATCCTCTAAGCGGACGAGGCCATAAAACGGTTCTATCCCACCGTGAAGAGCCATATGTTGGGATTCCCACCCATTTTCAGTGAATCCTCACAGTGCCAACACGTAAACGTACCAAAATTGCACAAAAAAAAACGTAGAAACAGAATGACGGTGCTCGACCGAAATTTTCGAAAACAAGAAAACACATAACCGAAATTAAGGATTTAAAACAAGCCCACTTACCTTAGACCTGGAAGAAAACATGAAGAATTCGAAATTCATAGAAGAATCATGCTTCGAAGACGCAACAGCACATCTACCGAAAAATCATCCCTCTTGTAAAATTCTTTGCACCTTATTGAACCGTTGGATCGGGCTCAAACTTTTACAGTACGTTAACAAGTACGTCAGATAAATTATGAACAGTGGAGATCGAGTTTGGGTGTCGTTTTAGCCTGTTCATTTATGAAAAACGTAGGTATGCTGTTTCTCGCCTAAAATCTGAGCAGTTTTCTTGCGAAGGCTATAAACGAAACACTAATCGTTGGATTTTGTTGAAATTTTGATATGTTATTCAAAACATATGAAAGCATATTCTGAACAAGGGAAATCGGATTCCGAGCACTCGACAGAAAGAAACGAATTTCTGAAATTAGAAAGAATTTTGATGACTCGTGCAGAATTTTAGAGAGAAATTTCGAAAATTCTAGGGAGAAACTCGAAAATTTGATGTGTAAATTATGAATTAGAGCTCCTCCTATTTATAGGAGTGATGTGAAAATTCTACCATAATTCGATTGATATTCTTCCATAATTTCGAGATAATTATTCCATAATTATCGAGATACTTCTTCCTTAAATATTGAGATAGTACCTTGTTGAGAAAATCTACCTTGTATGTAATATTTCTTTCCAAATAGGTTGATATCCAGCCTTATTAAATTAATACATGATTTGCACTGGATTTTGAATTTCTTGTATTTATTGGCTTGGAATTTCTAATACCATGTATTATTTAATATTTTCGAATTTATTATAACTCGAAAACAAATTCTTATATATGTCTATATTAAATAATTATATGCCCAAAATTTTGAGTTCTCACAACCCTCCCTCCTTATTGGAAGTTTCGTCCTCGAAACTTGAGTCGGCTTGACCTTCGAAAAGGTAGGGATATTCCTTTCGCATTTTCTCTTCAAACTCCAAAATAGTTTTCTCGTTCTGTGCTTTGACCATTGCACCTTGACGTAGGGAATAATACGTCATCTCAGTAGTTGGTCATTGGTGTCCACAATATGAGTAGAGACATCTTCATATTTCAGCTCTGCCTCAAAGTTAACTTTGATCATGAGTGATTCAATTTCCATAACATGTCTTGGGTTCGGGATGTGTTTCCTTAGCTGAGAGTCGTGGAAGACATTGTGAATCTTTTGATATATCTGGTGACAATACTATTCTGTAAGCCAATGTGCCAATCTCTCCAGAATTTCGAATGGTCTTATGTACCGAAGATTCACTTTTCCAGCTTTACTAAATCTAAGGATTCCTTTCATTGGTAAGATCTTTATATAAGCCTTTTCACCAAATGTGAATTCCATTGATCTTTTTTTAAAATCAGACTAACTCTTTTGCTGATCTCATGCAGCCTTAAGTCTGTCTTTGATGATGGCCACTTTTCCATTGTCTCTTGGATTAGTTCTAGCCCAGTTATGACTGTCTTCTCTATTTTATCCTAGTACAGTGGCGATCTACACTTCCGTCCGTAAAAACTTCAAATGGATTCATTCCAATATTGCAGTGATAACTGTTACTGTAGACGAATTCTATCAATGGTAGATGTTTATTTCAATTACTACTGAAGCCTATGGCACGTGCCCTTATCAAATCCTCTGGGGTTTGAATCATTCTCTCTATTTGACCATCATTTTAATGATGGTAAGCCGTACTAAGAGTAACTTTTGTTCTCATGGCTTTTTGAAAGCTCTACCACAAACATGACACAAATCTTGGATCTCTATCTGACATTATGATTGCAGGCACTTTATGTAGCCGCATAATGTTATCCATGTATAGAGTTTCCAACTTGTCAATATTATAATTCCCTCGGACGAGTAGAAAATACGCAGATTTCATGAGTCTATCTACGATTATTCGTACCCCGTCGTGACTCTGTATTGACTTTGGCAATTCTACAACGAAATCCATGGAAATATGTTCTCACTTCCATTTTAGGAATCTAACGGTTGCAGTAGTCCTTCCAGTCGTTGCTGCTCGACTTCCACTTGTCGGCATACTTGTCACTTAGATATAAACACGACGACGTCTCTTTTCATTCTGTTTCGTCAGAAACTTTCTTTCAAGTCCCTATACATTCTTGTACTGACGGGATGGATTGGGAATGTTGACTTACGCACCTCTTACATCACTTCTTATCGAAGATTGTAGATGTCTGGCACACATAATCGTCCTTTCATCTCTAGGATTCCATATGGGTCCACTTGAAAATCTGACGACTTTATTTCCTTGGCTTGTTCCTTGAACTTCTCTAGTGTCGTGTTTCGACTTTTATTTAACTTGACTGCTTTCTCAAGACATGGTTGCATGGAGAGTGATGCTAAGGTTATCTTACACATGTTTTCCGACTCAAAGCATCAGCTATCTTATTTGCCTTGCTGGCGTGATAGCTTATTGTCTACTTCTTGTACTTTGTTTACCATTACTAGGTAAATCTATTCTCCCGATGTTATGGCTCTCCAAGTATGGGAAACAGAAAAAATGTATTTCCGTTCCTTGGCATTGCCATGGTATCTGATTTCTTCTTGGTTCGGGGTTCAGAGTTTGAATTCTTACTCCGACAATCTACTATTGTATGGCTCTTAGAAAATCAGTTCATCCTTAAGATGGCGTCGAAATCTACCGAAGTGAGTTGAATCAAGTCGGCACTAAACATATGCGAATTGATACTAATTTTATTCTATCTTGAAATTATCCCAATTACTATCTAAAAATTAAAACCCATATAGGATATTGAAACTTAACTTAATATCGATCTATAACTTAGTAACTTAAATCTCGAAAATTATAATTTAATCGTTACATCAAATAATTATTCTTTTACTAAATCTTACTTTCATCAAGACCATGAGCCTATCACGTTCTAACATGAAGGAGTTCATTGAATATCATTCTCTTTGAATCATTCTTAGTATAATAAAAGTCAAAACTTATTGTACTATACTTTCCTTAATACTCATCAATATCTCATAACTTATTTTATTTACGTAAGGTCATAGCCTACTTGTCATCCCAAAATAATATAAATTTTTAACTTGGATATATTTTTTCTCGCATTCATTTTATACAAGATATTCCAAGATCCTATATATTTAAAGTTAACGCTTAACATTCTTAATAATCCAAACTCAATGCCAACATAGTTAACTATTGACACAAAATCAACTTCTATCGTAGGATACCCAAAACTTATGATATAATTCTTATATCAACTATTCTTATATCAGTTTTCATAAATAACTTATCATCCTCGAGTCAATTTTTTTTTATCTTAAATCAGAAGATTAGGTCAACTTATCTCTGATAGGTATATTCCCAAAAATATGCACAAATACTAATTGTCCCCATTATATAATTCTATAAAAATTCGAAAAGTAATCCAAGAAACGCGTTGAACGGGATTTTTCTATAAATTATCCAAAATTAGAAATTTTGGATACTGACCCATGGATAGAAAGAATACGTCGAGATGATTCCAGAACAGTTGACGGAATTAAATTCTGAGTTTTCTACGAAAAATTATGAGTTCTAAGAATAGCAAAAACGCTATTTCGGATGTCTAAATAAAGTAATTTCGCGTTTTTGGACCACGTCTCACAACAAAGTTGTAATATTCCTCATTGGTCGTTCCGAAGGGATTGCATTGTCTCTTTGGCAAAATCTGACAGATTGTTTTTCCCAACTGGATTATGAACCTGGCGGCTCTGATACCACTTAAATGTCACGCCCCGAGACCGGGGTTAGTCGACACCGGCGTTATTCAACAATCACATAATTGCTAAACAACAAGTCTCGTAGTACAGTATAAACCAAAACCAGTTTATATCATAAATACCATAAAAATGAAATCGTCTTTACAATAGTAGCTCTAAAAACAATAAAAATTTGCGGAAGCGTTCATAACTAGGAATAAAAACTCACAAAAAAACATATTCTTAATAAAATTCTCAATGCGTCCACTATCAGCCCAAAAACTGGTGTCTTATTCTTCTTTCTCTATTTCTTCTTCTGATTTATTTGGGGAGGGTAGAGTAAGGGGATGAGTATTTTGAGAAATATTCAGCAAGTGGGGGCCGTTCGAGCACAACATAAAAATATTTACACCATTTTCGAAAATGACACATAAACATAAACATATCATGTTTTTCATAACATATCATCATATTCATATCATAACAGCACTGCGATTCTTCCACCTTCTATGGTTTACTGATAACAGTCCCTAAGTTTTAATCCTCTAAGCGGACGAGGCCATAAAACGGTTCTATCCCACCGTGAAGAGCCATATGTTGGGATTCCCACCCATTTTCAGTGAATCCTCACAGTGCCAACACGTAAACGTACCAAAATTGCACAAAAAAAACGTAGAAACAGAATGACGGTGCTCGACCGAAATTTTCGAAAACAAGAAAACACATAACCGAAATTAAGGATTTAAAACAAGCCCACTTACCTTATACCTGGAAGAAAACATGAAGAATTCGAAATCCATAGAAGAATCATGCTTCGAAGACGCAACAGCACATCTACCGAAAAATCATCCCTCTTGTAAAATTCATTGTACCTTATTGAACCGTTGGATCGGGCTCAAACTATTACAGTACGTTCAAAAGTACGTCAGATAAATTATGAACGGTGGAGATCGAGTTTGGATGTCGTTTTAGCCTGTTCATGTACGAAAAACGTAGGTATGCTGTTTCTCACCTAAAATCTGAGCAATTTTCTTGCGAAGGCTATAAACGAAACACTAACCGTTGGATTTGGCTGAAATTTGATATGTTATTCGAAACATATGAAAGCATATTTTGAACGGTGGAGATCGGATTCCGAGCACTCGAGAGAGAGAAACGAATTTCTGAAATTAGAAAGAATTTTGATGACTCGTGCAGAATTTTGGAGAGAAATTTCGAAAATTATAGGGAGAAACTCGAAAATTTGATGTGTAAATTATGATTTAGAGCTTCTCCTATTTATAGGGGTGATGTGAAAATCCTACCATAATTCGATTTATATTCTTCCATAATTTCGAGATAATTATTCCATAATTATCGAGATACTTCTTCCTTAAATATTGAGATGCTATCTTGTTGAGAAAATCTACCTTGTATGTAATATTTCTTTCCAAATAGGTTGTTATCCAGCCTTATTTCAAAATTAATACATGATTTGCAGTGGATTTTGAATTTCTTGTATTTATTGGCTTGAAATTTCTAATACCATGTATTATTTAATATTTTCGAATTTATTATAACTCAAAAAAAAATTCTTATACATGTCTATATTAAATAATTATATGCCCAAAATTTTGAGTTCTCACAATTCTCAACTCCAACACACCACAAATGGCCTTGCAGTTCCAAATCCCCTTTCATCCCTGTTGTCTCCCATACAAACTTGAACACTAGGCCAAGAGCCTTATCCAGTTGATTCACCCCATTCAAACGACCTTTTCGTCATCTGATGTTAAAATATTACCCATATACAAGCACAATTTACCGCTGCCATCAACGGTATGCACGCCTCCACGAACTTCCACATCGATATCTTTAACACTGCCATAAAGGTAATACAACAGAAGGGTAAATAAACATCGAGAGGAGTGACCCAGTGACATCTTCAACTTCTTCTGCACCAAATATTCCTGGTGTCGAGTCTCTTTGTATCCAATGTTCTTATCTATCAGCATGTCTGTGATCTGAATCTGATAGAGCCCTTCTTTCATCACATCAAGTTTGGAAACATGGAAAGACAATTCCTTTACGTGTCAAGACAGTTAATGATATCAATGGACGTCTCAAGAAGATCCTCCCATTTGCGAGATTCGGTGGAATCGACCCTTTGTTTTATAGGCATGTGTGTATTAATTTGACCTTATAGACAAATTTGACTATATCATATGCAACTCAAGCTCAATTCTTGTTTGACACCGTCATGAATTACCTTATTCAACAAGTTTAAAACATTCCTTCATATTCCAGCATCTTCCTCCAACTTTCTGGACATCACACTCTGATTTGGTAACTCACTAGCTTTGAAAAATGATATGTTTTAAGTATTCTCTAGAAATGTCTACCTCCGGCAAAGACCGGTCTATCTCTAGAAAATCCTCCCAACCGAGGACGAGGTACATCTCACAACATTGTGGTGTCTATGAGCTTGTACAAATAAATTGCTTATATACATTGAAGGTGTTTGTGAATATGCTTCTGTGAGTTATTTACCAGTACACGAGTGTCTCAAACTTCAACACTTTTTAATACATGTCTCATCTAGCCATTAACGAATCTTCTCGTTAGTATTGGGTATATCGTTGCCTGCATCATCACCCTCATGACACCACCTTCGTTTGACGCCATGCCATGAAATTTAAATAAGTTGTAGTAACGCTTGTGCTATTATAGTTATTATATTATACGTTCAGCATTTGGGCCCCACAGAAACGGTTGAGTAGATTTGACAGAAGCCCTTGATGATCTGATAGATGTTGTTTAAATCGAGGACAATTGAGCAATAATGAATATTATTATGAGGAGTGCTCATAAATCTTTTGGAGAATGCAAGCTTGAAAATTTTGCTTTGAATACATGTATCTTTTCGTATCTTGTGAAGCTCTTCTTGACATTCTCAACTTATAATGCTCTTTTGCATTTTCCCATTTAACATTTTGTAGCTCATTAATGAAAAATTAATGTTTTCGCTATCATTTCTTGATTCATTATACACTACAATTAATGGACGATTTTGCATTTACCAAATACGTAAGGAAATGGTAGCTGACAGCAAAAAATAACCAGCTATATGATATGTCTTTTAAGGAAAAGACTATGATCTTCTGATATTTTGTTTGTCGTGCATGATCAGTCTACTAATTTTCTGATAAAGTAGGTAAGATCTTTGTAAGACGTGTAACTTATATATGAAGATATTTTACTCAACCGTTTTCAAATGTATTTTGATATGGTGAACGATTGAATATTCCTTATGACACAAACTTGTAAACTCGAGCGGTTGAGTAGATCAAATAAGTTACTAAACTAAAGAAGTTGGATAACTTTGCATCTCGAGACCGGTTGCATGATTTCTTCTATATTTCTACCCAAATATTCATTGGAATTTTATTTTGGGCCTAAAATTTATATTTGGGTACAACATATACTCTTAACATATTTTGATAATATACATTTGATAATGTGATTTAATAAATATATGCAAAAGGCTAAAACAGGAAAAGACAAGAAATCCAACCGTCCAATATCGTGATCAAATCACCACCATTAATACAACCATAAGTAGGGGTGTCAAAATCAGACACGATCAACCAATCCGACACGGTTCAATCTGAAAAAACAGATTTGAGTTTGGAGTTTTCTGGTTCGGGTTGGATCCGATAGCTGATCCGAAAATAATGATCGGATTGGATTGGGTTCGGATCAACCCGGGTTGACCCAAAAATTTAATTTTTTTAAAAAAATATAATTAATAAATATTGCCTACTTTTTTTATATATTGTATGTTTGAAAAATATTTATTGTATATTTATATCATAAATTTTCATAATTTAATATTTATTTTGAACAATTTTTTTATTTTTAAAAAATTGTTTATTTGATTTAGTAAATATATTTTATTTTTCTACAATTGGACTTTCAAATTTAAATCATATATATAAGAGAGATTTTGTTATTATGTGTTTAAATTAAAATATTATTTTTTTGAATTTTATTTAATTTTCTTTAAAAAAAATAAAATCGGATTAATCGGATTGATCGTGTTCGAGTTAAGAGTTTTCGGATTAGCTTGGGTCCGAATTGGGTTCGGGTTGAGCAATTTTTAAATTGTATTATTGCTCCATCCAGACCGAACTCATCGGAATTGAAACTATTAACCACTAGGTGATTCAATGACCGTTGGATCAACTCAGATTCGCGCGAATAAAGAATCGGCGGTTGTCTAAAGGGTCTCGTGCGTCCAACTGTACAGTAGTAATACATTGTGAACTGTACCAGACAGCAGGAGAAGTACCGCACTGCTTTACCCTTCTCCTATTTGGAGAAGACTCCGTTGTTTGTTCTGCCAATTTTCTTTCTTCCTCTCTCTAGATTTACGAATGGTTGCTGGAATGTCTGTAAATATACTCAAATATGTAGTCTTCATCCCTTTTCAGCCATGTGGATCTCAAGATTTTGATTTTTCCTGATTTTCTCCGGGAGAGATTTTGGGGATTTGATTCAGGATTTTTCTAGGGCTTCTTCTCTGCATTGATTATCGTAATAAATCGCAGATTGTTTTTGAAACTGAAGGATCGGTTTTATGGGTACAACTTCTCGACCGTTTCGGTGAATGCGTCGCAGGAAAAAAAATACAAGAAACGTTGTACATGTGGTAAGAAAGAGATCTTGGGACTTTTTTGGTTGATTTTTGAAGGAAACTGTCGTTTTTATAATTTTTTTTTATTTAGGATTGTCAGCTCGATTGTATTAGGTTTTGATGATAAAATTGCAGGATATTACGTAAATTAGGGGTGCTTATGGGTTGCTACCTTAACTTCAGTGGTTGATTACGTTTAGATTGATCGGGATTGGGGAAAAGTAGGTGAAGGGAGACTTCTGCTGATTGTTTGAGTTCGGAGATAAGTATTTTTAATGTATTCAGCTAATAGTGAGATTTACTTTGATTTTTAAGGTGCCTATGATCTCACAAACTTCGAAAAAGTTAGAAGTTTAGATTTTTTGATGGATTGCCTTGGGAAGAAGAGGAAAGGGGTCGAGATCTCAGCAGAATGTGAAAAGGTTTCTGAGGAACAAACGCAATTGGCAATTCTTTGGTCACATTTGTCACTGGAAGATTATTCGAGAAGGAAAAAGAAGTGCATGGAAGTAGTTGTCTCAAAAATTGTTGATTCAAGTCGAAGTGTTGTTAACGGAGTCGCCACTGCCCCAGCATGTGGGACATCAAGTTTGGAACATCCAGGTAGAGGTCTTAAGAGGAAGATTGGATGCATTGATTCATCAACTCGATTGGGTAGGAAGAAGAAGATTGACCAGGACTATGAATTGGCTAAAACATTAGGAAAGGGAAAGTTTGGGTCGGTGGTGTTGTGTAGGAGCAAGGCCACTTGGGAGGAGTTTGCCTGCAAGATTTTGCGTAAAGGGGAGGAGATTGTGCATCGGGAAGTGGAGATAATGCAGCATCTTTCGGGTCACCCCGGTGTTGTGACATTGAAAGCAGTATATGAAGATGCTGAATCTTTCCATCTAGTAATGGAACTTTGCTCTGGGGGACGTTTACTTGATCAAATGGCTAAATGTGGCTTGTATTCTGAGCAGAAGGCTGCTAACATAATTAAGGAACTGATGCTGGCCGTAAGATACTGCCATGAGATGGGGGTTGTTCACAGGGATATAAAGCCTGAAAATATCCTTCTAACAACTTCTGGACAAGTGAAACTCGCAGACTTTGGATTAGCTGTCAGAATTTTGGACGGTAATTTCAAAACACTCTCTTTTTGATGCCTGTTCTGTGGGGGTAAAATGTGTTCTTTGTATTATGTAAGGAATGCCTTTTTTTGTGTTGCTTGTGCTGAGACTTTGTGGCCAGCAGATTTTTACCTAGTTTAGTGTTTGAGCAGTCTCATAGTAAGTTAAGGCTGTGTTTAGGTGAGTCCTTTCCATGTCAATACCATTTTGGTGATTATTGTGAAAATTGAAATGAACATTCGAAGTTTTCGTGAGTTAAAAATAATCCTTTTGCTTCAATTGTGTTGGGCTTTGATTTGGTAGTGGAGTCAACTTACTGAGTTATTCTAAGAGTCTCTTTAACTTGATGTGGGCTTATGTTATAGAATACTTGACCCGATCAGTCAGCAGGCCATTTCAAGGACTGGTGTACAATTTTTGGCTTTTCCTAATTTGTCAAGTATTTGCAAGTTCCTGTTTCCTACAATATATAGGATGCATCCTCTGTAGTAGATGTGAACAATTCTTGCGGTGCCAGACTCTGGAGTGCAAGAATCAGTTAATATAAATAACCCCTCTCTCTCTCCCTCACACACACATAGAGCAATAGATGCTGTAAATAGTAGTAGGACTGCTGCAGGTGCATTGTTTTTTGAGCTAGAGAAGTTGAGGAAAAGGGAATAAGAAAGACTTGGACTCGCTTCTTTCAATTTGTCTGAGAGGATTGAACTAAAAAGAAAACAGGCAAAAAAAGTCGGCATCACTAGAACCAACTGGACATTTTTATTTTACTTGTAACTTGAAAGAAGTCTTAGCAGATAGTGAAAGGGTCTGTGATGGAGTAATTTGTTTCCTGCAACTTAGTTGACTAGTGTCAACTCATTGGATACACACGTGTTTAAAAAATAATAGGAAAGAACTTATGATGGAAAAATAATCCTGTGATAGTGGTTGAAAAAGGAGCGGTATGATATTTTAAGGTGTTGGAACATTTATGCCAAGGCATTTTTCATTGCAGGTGTGAGCTTGACTGGAGTAGTTGGAAGTCCTGCCTATGTTGCTCCAGAAGTTCTCGTGGGTGATTACTCAGAGAAGGTTGATATCTGGAGTGCTGGCATCCTGCTTCACGCGCTTTTGGTTGGTATGCTTCCATTTAAAGGAGATTCCTTGGAAACTATGTTCGAGGCTATCAAGCAAGAAAAACTAGAATTTAGTGGTGGTATATGGGAAACAATATCTCAGCCTGCTCGGGATCTGCTCTCTGGAATGTTGACACGAAGTATCTCGACGAGGTTCACTGCAAATGAAGTCTTAAGTAAGTGATCTTGTTTTACCAATTCTTTCATCGAGATTATGTTTTAGGTAAAATAGATAGTGTGTTGAGAGATGTAGGTTGTTATCTTGCTTTGATGGGGGGTGATTATTTGTGGATCACTTAGATCTACAACAAAGTATCAAGAACTCGTCATGTTGCTTTATTTTTCAAATAAACTTAATTTTTTTCATTAGTTTGGACGTGACATTGTTCCATGTATTTTTTGCTTGTACGTTCATGTATCTATGGGACACAAAGTTCGAGATAAAGTGTTTTGAGTGAATCTTATAAAGTATGTAGTTCATTACGTATTTTTGGGTTGGAAACTAATTTGAAGAGAAGTGAATTTAGGGTATCCCGTTCTGGATTTGTTTTAAAACCCGATTTTTGTTTTCTTATGCTCCCGAACTTGCTAGTGGCAACAGCCTAGATACCCTTCTGCACAAAAATGAGTTCTGTTCTTGCTAACTCGAAATATTTATCTTTTCTCCAGGACATCCGTGGATTTCATTCTACACAGAACCGATGATTAACACCCTGACTCTCAAAACAAAGATAAAGAACCATTCAAGAGCCACTTCGAGACATCTAACATCCGATAGACTAGAGTCCGAGAGAGAGCGAATAATGTCCTTCAACACTCTTAGTGACGACTCTAATCCAGCTTTAGCTTCTGGTAGTTCTACTGAAATAGGTGAAGATGACAATGGACTGGTTGACGTTCTAGCCGCGGCAATTTCACATGTTCAAATATCTGAGCCAAAAAGAAGCAGGATATGCAGCCCCTCGAGACCCATCCAGCAGGATTGTTCCTCTAACTTGAAGAGTAGCAACCTCTGTAAAGCATTTTGACTACCGTGACTATAACCTGGTGATGCATCTCACAGTTTTATATATTGTGGGGATTAAAGATAACTTATAAGCCGTATGCTGGGAGGCTGTGAATAAGTCGTATCTTTGTCTGTGGGAATGTAATGAACTGACTTTGTACATAATTACTGAACTTTAACTTACAAAAATCACTGCTAATGATCATAATCTGTTTACTATCAACTTGGTTTGACCATGTATACATGTGAAGTGACATGATGAAGTGTTTGTTTCTATATCGTGTACCTTTGATTGGTTGCTGGAATTTGGGAAAAACTTGTATTCTTGCAACATGTTATATGTTATGCAACTAAGTGTGCTTTCAGGATTGACTGTCATAAATCTCGTATATATCGGGAAGAGTTAACTGGAATCGATCATTTGTGTAAAGTCATGTCGGATATTGAGGTCAGTTTCCTGTTTTCATTTGTTTCTCGCATCTTCTAGTGGTAGTGCCGCTGTTCAGATTTGAACTAATCATCTTCTTAAAAACAGAATGTATGCACAAGGTTGTAAATGGCGGGAGGCGGTGGCGGGGCGGCCTATGACCGCCTACCGCCTCGGCCGCCTAGGCGGTGCCCAGGCAGTGCCTAGGCGGTTGAATTTTTTTAAGTAATTTTTTTTTATAGAGGGTAATATATAATCATGTAATATAATCACAAATAGTATCATTTTTTATGTAAAATGTGCAATTAAATAATGCTTAAACATAAAGAAGTTTCATACAATATAATACATCTAGATAATGTGCAATTAATAAAAATTCATAATCATATTAATGCTATTATCCTAACAAAGTAATATAATTATTTTGACAAAAAAACTAAGTTTAAATTTCAAAGTTTCAATCAATTATCCATCATTAGAATAAGTAGTAGACTAAACATAATATTTAAGTTAGGCATTGCATATTATAAAAAAAGTATTATAAATAATAAATATGCAATGTCTACCATAAATATTCTGACTGCTGGCGGCGGTCGACGGGCTGTGTGTGGCGGTTGAGACTTGAGAGTTGAGAGTGAAAACCAAAAATAAAATAAACAAAGTGAGGTGTGCTAGTTTTTCGATATTTAAAATTAGTTGACTTTGACTAGGTTTTTAAAATTGTTGACTAAGTGGTTTTTAAAATTGTTGACTATAATTTAAAAATCTTGATTGTTCGCCTCGCCCGCCTGCTCGCCGTCTCGCCCGCCCAGCCTGCCTGCTCGCCGTCTCGACCCGCATCTCCAACGCCGTATAGATTGAGCCGCCTAAAACACTCGTCTCATGCATAGGCGGTGCGTCTACCGCCTAGACACCGCCTCGATTGTCATTTAGAACACTGATATGCACACGATGTCCATGGAGGAACCCTCCCTGTAGTTTTAAGATGATGAGATATATTTTGTGTATGAGTAAAACCAGTGTCTGAGGGAAAAAGATTTTTTTTTTCCTATTTTTTTCATGTGGGCGATGTTTTCTTCTCCCTCCAACTGTGTCAGCCAAGCCATGTTACCTTCTCTGCTATTCTGTGTCTTGGAGCCCGAGTAAGTAATTGGATGCCAAATTGGCTTCGAGGAACATACTTGTCCCCTGAATTATGTTTGTTCGAAAGCTGATTTATAAGTTTACTGGAACTGTCCGTTTGGATTGATAAATTTAAATTGATGGATTTCCAAAAGTCAGCGGATTGGGTTGTTTTTGTTTGGACTGACAAAATTCAAGGGAATTTAAAATTCATTCGATGTATTTAAACATTTTCAATGTTACTTATGATGAACATGCTTACAATATTTCTAAAATCAAATCGTTGTCAATACAAATGCAACCTTCTTAATTTTGTTAAATATTGTTTCATCTAGGTGCTTTCTTGATGTATCTTAAATTAGGAATACACGAGAGGTCAGTCGAGCGTAAGTTGTGAATTGTGGTAACTTATTGTACTGGAATTCGACTTGGCATAAATTTTTGTCATCACAAAATTAATTAACCAAAATAACATCTTTATTAAATTAAGACAACAATAATTTTTTTTTAAAACTTGATTAAGTTGAGGATTTTTAAAACTCAATTTTGGTGGTCAGGTTCGTGGGTTTTAAAACAATTTTTAAATATTTTGGTTATATATAAGAAAATAATTTTTAAATATTTTGGTTATATATAAGAAAATTAATATTTTATTATAACAGGTATACTATTATTGTTATACGAAAATAAGATTTTTTTAAAAAAATTTCCCTTGTTTTTGCTACATAAATTAATATATGATTCTTTTAAAAAGAATGTACATGCTTTTTCCAGAATATAGAGAGTTGTAGAAAAAAATAAACAAAAGGATCCATACTGCCAAATATATAGCCTCATTACTTTCTGAGGCCCTCTCTTATTTTCAATTTTGACGTGTGTAAACGTTAATTATTTATGTAGGGCCTTGGAAATTGACGTTTCATTTTATTTATTAATTTATTTTGAACAGATGTTTCATTTTATTTCGGGGCCTAATAAACTTCACGTCGCTATCATTTTAAGAAATATATATTCCATTAAATAGATAAGACATGTCATTCCCTTCGAACCTTAAATAATATTTGTATATTTTTATATTTTATAAATATATTTTATGTGAAAAAGATCTGGTTTTTTTCCTCTCATTTTGCTGAACATGTGAATTGTAGTTTTGTTTACAATTGCAATGTGGTGAGACAGTGAGTAATGAATATAAACAGAGGATTGTTCCATATGAATCTTCTGTGATCAGTACCATTTAAACAAGCAAAGACTTAAATACCAAAACAATCACGGAACAAGAAAGATACAAAAACGTCTCAAGGATTTGTTGGTCCCACTTACAATAATTTGAGATAATAAAATCCGAAAATAAAGAAAAACTGGACACCGATATTTACGTGGAAAACCCCTAAAAATTATTAGGGTAAAAACCACGGGCAAGATGAAAAGAATTTCCACTATAATATTTTGTGGTGTACAACTCACTCACTGTGTTTCCAAAGAGAACACACTCTCTTAATACAGGAGAACAAAACAACTCACAAATATTATAGAATTAAGCACTCAAATGCTATAAGATGAGAGATAACTCGAAGAAGGGATGATTTCAGAATGAAGGGGGAGCTCTATTTATAGAGCATCTGTCAGTGTGAATACGCGTTAAAAACGCGTATTCTTATTCAACACGTTGTCCCTGCCAACCCATTCAACACGTTGTCCCTGCCAACTCATTTTGAAAAGTCTTTTTTGCCGACTTTTCTCCCACTTGGAGATTTTATTGAGAATCAAACACATCTCCACACATTCTTTCAATCTTGTCATTCCCTGCTGCTTACGTTTCGCTAGACCACTTGAGGATCTACACCACTCAAACTTATCAGTGTTCACTGGCTTGGTCAGAAAATCAGCTATGCTGTCCTTCGTATGGATCTTCTGCATATCCACGTTTCATTCTTCTACTACTTCCCACACAAAGTGAAATTGTACTCCAATGTGTTTCGTCCTGGAATGAAAGGCTGGATTCCTTGCGATGTGCAAGGCACTCTGACAATCACAAAACAAAGGAACATTCTTTTGTTTGTGCCCGATCTCCTCCAATAACCTTTTAATCCATATTTCCTCCTTGCAAGCTTGAGTAGCTGCCATGTATTCTGCCTCTGTTGTAGATAACGCCACAACTGTCTGCAGTTTTGAAACTCAGCTTACTGCTCCCCCTGCAAGTGTAAACACATAATCAGTAGTAGATTTCCTCTTATCAGGACCACCTGCATAATCGGAATCGACATAGCCCCTGAGTGTAAAATCCGATCCTCCATAACATAATGCAGCATTCGAGGTACCCTTAATGTATCAAAGGATCATCTTAACAGTGCTCCAATGCTCTCGTCCAGGATTCGCCATATACCGACTAACTGCTCCCACTGCTTGAGCAATGTCCGGTCTTGTACAGATCATGGCGAACATCAAACTTCCCACTGCTGATGCATATGGTACTCGAGACATCTCAATCCTCTCTGTTTCACTGCTAGGACACATCTCTGAGGATAACTTGAAGTTAACAGGAAGAGGGGTAGATATTGGCTTGCTATCTTGCATGTTGAAGCGTTGCAAGATTTTCTTCAAATAATTTTTTTGGGAAAGCCAAATCTTTCTGTTACTTCTGTCTCGGTGAACTTGCATCCCTAGAATCTTGTTTGATTGTCCCAAGTCCTTCATATCAAATTCCCTAGCCAATTGTGCCTTCAATCCTTAGACATAATCTTTGTTGGGGCCTGCTACCAACATGTCGTCCACATACAACAGCAAAATAATATAATCATCACCAGACCTCTTGAAATATGTACAAGGGTCTGCACTCAATCTGTTGTATCCAAGGCTCATGATATAGGAATCAAATCTCTTGTACCAACACCTCGACGCCTGTTTGAGACCGTACAGAGATTTGTTCGACCTGCAAACTAAGTTCTCTTTGCTTTTTTCCGCAAAACCTTCTGGCTAGAGCATATAAATTTCTTCTTCAAGATCTCCATGAAGAAACGCTGTTTTCACATCTAGCTGTTCTAGATGTAGGTCAAACACCGCACACAATGCCAACACTATTCTGACTGTTGTAAGCCGAACCATAGGAGAAAATATCTCATTGAAGTCAATGCCTTCTTTCTAAGCATACCTTTTTACGACCAATCTAGCACGATACCGCTCCACTTGGTTATTGCCATCACGCTTGATCTTATAGACCCATCTGTTTTCAATGGTTTTCCTTCCTCGTGGTAGTGTAACAAGATCTCAAGTTTGATTCATGTCTAATGCTTCCAATTCTTCTTGCATTGCTATCATCCACAAGGATACATCCGAGCTTTGAGTAGCTTCGTGGAAACTCGATGGCTCACCATCCTTTGATAATAGACAATATGCAATGTTACTTTCAGTGACATAATCTGAAAGCCAACCTGGTGGTCTTCTGTCTCGAGTTGACTGCCTCACATTGGAAACCTCAGACTCAACTTGTTCTTGTTCTTCGTGCTCTGGTACTGCTTCACAAGAAATTTGACCTTCATCCGTCTTATTTTCCACCTGAAATATAGTAGTTTCTGAATTCGGTGTGCCTTTGTCTCCTTTTACTTTATCTTCCTCGAAGATAACATCCCTACTGATGACAAGCTTGTGAACAGTAGGATCCCACAAGCGAAACCCCTTTACTCCATCAGCATAACCCAAGAAGATACATTTTCTGGATTTCGAATCCAACTTCGATATTTCTAGCTCATTGTACAGAACGTACACCGGACTTCCAAATTTATGCAAATGAGAATAATCTGTCGGCTTCTCAGTCCACATCTCCATCAGAGTCTTCAGATCAATAGCCACTGAAGGAGAACGATTGATAATATAACAAGCGATTTTGACTGCATCCGCCCAAAATGACTTGTCTAGACCCGCAGTCCTCAACATAGCTCTTGTTCTGTCCAACAAGGTTCTGTTCATCCACTCCGTCACTCCATTTTGTTGAGGTGTGTAAGCCGTCGTGAATTGTCTTTTGATGCCCTCATGTTGACAAAATGCATCAAATTCGTCACTGGTATATTCTCCTCCATTGTCAGTCCTCAGACACTTGATTTTCTTCTCAGAATCAAGTTCAACTCGCGCTTTGAAATCTTTGAAGATATGGAAAACATTAGATTTCTTCTTGATTTGATACACCCAACATCTCCTAGAGAAATCATCAATGAACGAGACAAAGTATCTCGCTCCTCCTAGGGATACAACTGGTGCTTGCCAAACATCCGAATGAATCAGCTCCAATATGCTTTTGCTCCTGGCAGTAGAAGTGCCAAACTTTAATCTGTGTTGTTTACTGGTAACACAGTGCTCACAAAAGGGTAGTGACACTTTTGTAAGTCCCGGCAACAGCTTCCGTTCTGAGAGAATTTTCAACCCCCGTTCTGACATATGTTCGAGCTTTCTATGCCATAACACTGTTAATTCTTCTCCTGAACCATTTGATGCAACAGCTAGTTCTGTCTCTTTGTGTGTTTCTCCCAAAAGTACATACAGATTTGCAGCAACCTTTTCCGCCTTCATAACCACAAGCGCGCCTTTCATAATTTTTATTATCCCATTCTCGATACGAGTTTTGCACCCGATGTCATCCAATTGCCCCAAGGACAAAAGATTTTTTGTCAGTCCTTTCACATGTCGTACCTCCTGTATGGTGCGAATGGTGCCATCAAACATTTTAATTTTGATAGTACCGACCCCAGCGATTTCCAAGGCATGATCATTTCCCGTGAATGCAGATCCTCCTGAGACTGGTTCATAATGGTCAAACCATTCTCTCCAAGACGTCATGTGCCACGTCGCTCCTGAATCCATAATCCATGTGTCACAAAATTTGTGCCTGCCTTCTGCAACTGTTGCTGCTTCGCTGAATAATATTTCACCACTTCCTGAAGTACTGGCCACATTTCCTTGAGAACTCTTCTCGATACTCGTACACTCTTTCTTGAAGTGCCATTTACCGCCATATTTAAAGCAGTAAATATTTTTCTTCTTACTTCTCGACTTTGATCTACCTCGTCTTTGGCTCTCACTGGAGTCACGGTCCATAAATCTTCCTCTTATCATCGGTAAAGCCTCCGCCTGCTTCAATGTTACCAACTTATCTTCCTTATTCTTGCACCGGCTTTCTTCACCGAGAACCGCAGTTAAGACATCATCGAATCTTAGAAAGCCCATAAGAATATTGTTGGTAGTGTTGATGATAAGTTGATCATATGAATCTGGTAGACTTTGAAGTAGAAGCTCCGCACGTTCCTTTTTCCCTATTTTATGCCCCATGGAAGTGAGTTGGGCAAATAGAGTACTTAGTGTGTTGATATGGTCGGTCATCGATGAGGATTCCGCCATCCGAAGAGTATAAAGTCTTCTCTTTAGGAAAATCATGTTGTGTAACGACTTGACCTCGTACATCTTTGTCAGAGTATTCCAGAGAATTTTTGCTGTTTTTATCTCAGAGATACTTGACAATACTTCGTCTGCTATAGCCACGTGTAAATTTGCAACAGCATTGTCATTCATCTCATTCCACTTTCCATCATCCGTAATCTCCACCGGCCTATCTCCAATAGCCGCCAAGCAATTATCCTTTCTTAAAACTTCTTGTATCTTTATTTTTCACAGCATAAAATTGCTTCCGTTGAACTTTTCTATCTCGTACCTGTCAGCCATTATGTCTACAACAATTTTAGTAGACTGGACAAAATAATCCTGCCTTAAATAAAAAATCTCAAAAAAAATCTTTTCTGATGTGGAAGATCAGTCTAGGCTGCAACCATAGAGCATACTCAAAATTTTAAGAAATTTTAAACCAAGGCTCTGATACCACGTGTTGGTCCCAATTGCGGTAATTTGAGATAATAAAACCCAAAAATAAAGAAAAACTGGACACCGATATTTACGTGGAAAATCCCTAAAAATTATTAGGGTAAAAACCACGGGCCAGATGAAAAATATTTCCACTATAATATTTTGTGGTGTACAACTCACTCACTGTGTTTCTAAAGACAACACACTCTCTTAATACAGGAGAACAAAACACCTCACAAATATTATAGAACTAAGCACTCAAATGCTATAAGATGAGAGAAAACTCGAAGAAGTGATGATTTCAGAATGAAGGAGGAGCTCTATTTATAGAGCCCCTGTCAGTGTGAATACGCGTTAAAAACGCGTATTCTTATTCAACACGTTGTCCCTGCCAACCCATTTTGAAAAGTCTTTTTTGCCGACAAGATTTACGTGGTTCGGTTTTGCAACCTACATCCACGGCAGCCAGAAACAATAGGATTCCACTATTAATTTTCAAAAAGAGTTTTTACAGAAATGAATTTTCTCTGTGGACTGTGATTGCTTCTCACACCTAGTTCTATACACAAGTGTTATATTCTATATAAAAGTCTAACTGTCAAAACCACTGACAATAAAAATGAGTAAAGTCTTCTCCTTCTGTTCTTTATTCTCCCTTGATAATTCCTTTCTAAGGCTTACCACATACACGACCAACTTTAAAAATTCTCCACCTTGCTCCAACCCCTTATGGCTAAGTCTTCCCAACCCCAACACATTCAACCTTTTTGGGAAGGCTCAAAAAGGCATTTCTTAAACTTGGAAACAAGTAGCACCTTAGTTAAGGCATCTGCAGGGTTGTCTTCAGAGGCAACCTTTTCAATCTTGATTTCACCATTTGCAATGACTTCTCAGATGAAATGTACTTTGACATCAATGTGTTTTGACCTTTCAAGGTACATTGGATTTTCCATGAGATGTATAACACTTTGGTTGTCACAATATACAACCATGTCTCCTTGTCTTATTCCCACGTCCTTCATGAAGCCACATTCCTTCTTTTATGGCCTTCGTTGCTGCTATACACTCAGCTTCATTTGACAAAGAAACTACCTTTTGTAATGTGGCCTTTAAACTAATTGCTCCACTGAATGCTGTAAATATGTAACCCGACAGAGACTTTCTAGTGTCCATACACCCTGCAAAGTCTGAGTCCACATAGCCCTCAACCATTCTGGTCGGATTTGCCATGCAACTGATACCAACATCCATGGTTCCATTCAGATATCGGAGCACCCACTTAAGAGCATGCCAACGCTCTTTGCCAGGGTTAGTCATGAACCAACTGGTTACACTAATTGTGTATGCCAAATCAGGACGAGTGCAAACCATGCAATACATGATGCTGCCAATAGCATTGGCATAAAGAACTTTCTCCATGTATTCAATCTCATTAGTTCCTTGTGGTGACTGAGAGGCCGAGAGTTTTAAATGTGAGAAATGGGAGTGCTCACTTACTTGGAGGTTATCATTCCAAACTTGCATAAGATTTTATTTATGATGCTTCAATCTATTTATTTACTTCCTGTCCTTGCTAGCTAGGAGCATGTCATCCACATAGAACATCAGGTACACTTGGTTCATTGTTCCAGCAGATTTATAGCACACACATCTATCATATTTCAACTTTGAATAGCCTATCTGTCACGGCCCAGCCCACTTGTGATATTGTCCGCTTTGGCCCAATGTCTCACGGCTTTAAAACGCGTCACAAGGGGTTGCTACACATTCATTTCAATGCCCAGCCTCTCTCCCGTTGTGACGCGTTTTAAAGCCGCGAGGCATCGGGCGAAAGCAGCCAATATCAAAAGTGAGCTGGACCGTGACATTATCTTTGTCATGAATTGATCAAACCGCTCATATCACTGTCTTGGTGATAGATTTAAGCCAAAAAGTGATCTCTTCAATAACTCCTTCATAAAACAGGCAGTTCCACTCTCCTTTCTTATTTAGCAATCATGCTAATTTCCATTCCTTCCATTCTATGGAATCAGCTCATAAACTCATTTATAAGCTTCTTGTTTGATCTCCATCAAACTATAGTCATCAAATTTCAACTAAAATTTGACTATCTCAATGAGAACATAGAATCCGATATTTGTGTGACCCTCAATGATTCAGGGATACAGCTAGCTGTGAGTTCACATCTCCACGTGATTCAGAATAATATTTATTTTTATTCGGGTTTACCCTAGTTAACCACATTCTTTTCATTAACTCCTTGATCAAGAATATCAAAACTCATTTCTGATTGCACCAATCGGATCATGATAAGAGTGTCTAGTAGCATTGTCCCATGATCTCCTAGGTATCACTAATAGTGCCTATAAGAACCTTTAGTCATGGTTAGCGTACAATACGGTCCCTTCAACACATATATCCCGATCGAATCTGCAACCATTGGTTTATCGAGAGTTGCATATGAATTCGATGGCGATGTGATTTATCTTTGAGTAATAGCTCATGGTATGCGCAACTGAAGAAACACCTTTTCAAAATGCACATGTCTTACTCCAGCCAGAGATTCCTTGCACTACTAACTCATCAGACCACATAGGATATCTTTACCCGTAGGCGAACGACGAATCCCTGACTACAATGCATTTGCTCCTACGTATTTCGAAACTACACCCAACCTCGCTACCTGATGACCCTCGATGGAGTCGGTAAACGGATCAAAGTGCATGCTAGTACGTATAGTCCCTACATTGTCCCAAGTCAAAGGACTAATGGTATACAACCATAACTGCTGACTATTCCACTCGATAAGTGGGAACCACTTGGATAGTCCGAGGGAGGGTTGTTCAGTGTATCATCATATGATCACCCATCCGTGTGAATGGACATCTCCATGCTCTTGCCAATGAAACATAGCGTTTACCAAGATGATAAATAAAAGGTCTATCGGATATTGAAAATAAGACATCAAATTCGAATTCCATGTCTAACAAGAAGAGATTTTCAAAAACTCTATCCAAGGAGATTGATAAGAGATGATAATTTATCTTAAATTCAAATTTTAATTCGAAAGTTTAAACGGGAAGATAAAACACGATCTGGATAGAAGCTAACCCTACATAAATAAGAGAAGCTTCCATTCAAAATTTACACATCATAATACACTCAAATTTTCGAGTTTGCTCCGCTCCCCATATTTTCAAAAATCCTCTATCAAGTTCTGCTGCAGTCATCAAATTTTCTGTCCAAGTTCGGCGAATGCTCTGAATCCAATCTTCACTGTTCGGAATATGCTTTCATATTTTTTGAATAACATATCAAAAATATATCCAAATCCAACGGATAGTTTTTTGTATATAGTCTTCGCAAGAGAACTGCTCAGATTCTAGATGAGAGCAACATACCTACGATTTTTTGTTCATAAATACGTTAAAAAGACCTCAAAACCCGATCTCCACCGTTCATAATTTATTTGACGTACTATGAAAGTTTAAGCCCGATCCAACGGTTCAATAAGGCGCAAAGGATTTTGATAGACAACTCATTTTTTAGTTGATATGCTGCTGCGTTTTCGAAGTGCCGGTTGCATAATTCTTCTATGATTTTCAATAAACAATGAAAAGTAGAGGAATCTAAGTGTCTTGACAAAAATTATACTTATGGTTATGATGATGACATGTTATGCATGATATGATACGTGGTTTTCGAAATTCATGTGTATTTGTTATGTATGTGTTCGAATGGCTCCCGCGTACTAAGTGGTGACCATATCGCTCACCTCTTACTCTACTCTCCTCAGATAAGTCAGAAGAAGAAATAGAGGAAGAAAAATCAGACACCAGTTTTGGGACTGGTAGTGGACGCATGAAGAAGTTTAATTAAGTTCATGTTGTAAACACTTCCGCAGATTTTTATCGTTTTTAGAGCTACTAACATAAAAACGATATCATTTTATGGTATTTATGAAATAAACTGGTTTTAATTTATATTGTTCTATGAGGTTTGTTGTTTAGCAATTACGTGATTGTTAAACAACGTCGTGTCGACTAACCTCAGTATCATAACGTAACATAAATGAACACATAGCTCTATGTACAAGTGTGATATTCTTATATAATAGTCTAACCTCAAAACCACTTACAACAAAAATGAGTAAAATCTTTCTTCTTATGTTCTTTATTCTCCTTACCTTATAATTTCTTTTCAAGACATACCACACACATATGACCAACTTTAACCGTTCTATCTCTGCACAAATTCCTAAAGATGCTCATCCAAAGGTTATTATCAGAACACCAATTAAACACTGGACAGATTAAAATTTCGTCTTCTTTTAACTCTTATTACATTATATTTCAAAACCATTAAAAGCATCAAAATTCACTATTGCACCAACTTTCTTTAACTTTTTCATTAACTCCTTGTTATCGGAAGTATATTTGGGGAAAACAAGTTTATACAAAAAAAAAAAATCACTTTTCATGTAAATTTTCCTAAACCACAAGTCTGCATCCAAAATAAAGTAAAATTGATTTTTTGATAAGATGACAAGTACCTTTTCATTTAAGTCAATTCACGGTTTTAGTTAACTATATTGCATCTTGTTTTCAATTTTTGTCATGATTCACCATAATAATATTTGTCTATCACGTAAGTAATTTTCAATTATAAGTCACCATTGACAATTTAAGTATTATGATGAAAAAAGACTGAATAAATGCAACGGAGATCGTAAATTGACCGATAACACAACATTGACAGATAATGTAATGTTCCCTCCAAAATAATTGGACTGACCATAAATAAATTTGGACCGCCCCGATGTGAGATTTTGTGGTGCCTCAGAAGTTTATCAAATCTTTTCAAAATAATACAGTCGACAAGTTCCATACATGTTGTCCAAACAATCACGTAGATATCAGCTGATTGTTGTTCCTTCGCACAGACCAAACAGAAGCAGATTCTTACTTTTAGTTGCTGTCTTCACAACTTATTTCTCTGCTACGGCCTATTTCCTTGAAAAAAATTCTGTTGTAATATACTCTTGATCGTTTCTTCTTCGCACCATGTGGGATGCTGAAGCCGAATTCGAACCCGATCGTGATCATCGAAATGAAGTCCTTTCGACTAGCAATACAGGAGTGAAGATTGATGGATTTGTGCAAAAAGGCCAGTCTTGGTAAGGTGTTTGGCTTTCTTGATAAAAATATTTTGTGATTTTAATTGTTTCACTTGATGTTTTATGTTGTTAATCTCGGATTCCATTTTTCAACGATGTAAGAAATTCAATTAAGTGTCCTGAAATTTAATATTTTGTCTGCAACTAGGTACGTTGCCACTGATATTCCCAGTGATCTTTTAGTCCATATTGGAGATATCAGTTTCCATTTACACAAGGTAGTTTAAACCCGTTATTAAGCCATAGTTAGAAATCACAATCCTGAGTTTATAAACATCAGACTGATCGAGAATCTTGGTTTTTGATCCACAGTATCCTTTTGTTACAAGAAGTGGGACAATGAACAGGATCATATACAAATCATGCGGCGAAACCATGAACAAGATGGTTCTTGACGACATTCCAGGAGGGCACGAATCTTTCGAACTTGCAGCAAAATTCTGCTACGGAATAGCAGTAGATTTAACCGCGAATAATATATCCAGCCTAAGATGTGCGGCCGAGTACTTAGAAATGACAGAAGATCTGGAAGAAGGCAATCTCATATTCAAGACCGAAGCTTTTCTCAACTATGTGGTTCTATCTTCTTGGAGGGATTCAATAATAGTACTGAAAAATTGCGAAATTCTCTCCCCTTGGGCCGGAAATCTCCAAATTGTTCGAAGATGTAGCGAATCCATCGCGTGGAAAGCTTGTGCAAATCCTAAAGGTGTTAAATGGCAGTATACCGGGAAACATCCTAGATCAGTTTCCAGTCCGAAATGGAATGAGACTAAAGATTCGAGCCCGAGTAGGAACACGCAAGTGCCGCCGGATTGGTGGATTGAGGACGTTTCGATACTGAGGATCGATGATTTTGTTCGTGTAATAAATGCGATTAAGGTGAAGGGTATGAGGCATGAGTTGATTGGAGCTGCTATAATGCAATATTCCGCCAAATGGCTTCCTTGTACGATTCAAGAGAATCCAGTTTCGAGGTCCGGGGGCAATGGCAGTAGCAGCAACTGGAAAGACGGGCTACTACACATGATAGTTTCGGGTTCGAAAGACAGTATAGCACCAAGTCAGGCTAAGGATCAGAGAATGATTCTTGAAAGTCTGACAAGTATTATTCCACCACAGAGAGACAGTGTTTCCTGCAGCTTCCTTCTCCGGATGCTTCAATTGGCAAACATGTCCAACATGGCTTTGGCATTGGTGACCGAACTGGAAAAGCGTGTCGGTATGCAGCTCGAAGAAGCAGCATTGGTTGATCTTCTCATACCTAGTTATTACAACAAGAATGAGACAATATACGATGTCGACCTTGTTCGGAGGCTTTTGGAGCATTTTCTGGTTCAAGAACAGACGGAAAGCTCAAGCCCAAATCAAGGTTCGTTTACAGAAATTAAAATTTTAGATTCGGCTCGACCAGTGAGTAATTATAATGCCAAGACGAGGGTCGCAAAGCTCGTCGACAGTTACCTTACAGAGGTCTCGAGAGACAGGAATCTGTCACTGTCCAAATTCCAGGTCCTGGCCGAGGCCCTGCCCGAGTCATCGAGAATGTGCCACGATGGATTGTACCGTGCAGTCGACTCCTTTCTTAAGGTAAAAATTTGGTAAATTTTATTTTTCATTTGAATTATTACAATCATTTTACTATGCTCCTCCCACAGTTAATTTTGGTTTCTAGTCATCAAAACCATTTTTGTTCTGATTTTGAAGAAATATAATTGTTATACTGTTGTACTAAATTAATGGTCACGGACTCATGTATGCTTATATTGAAGTATACGATAAAATGAAAGGGAAAAAAAAGTAGAAAGTCACATACAAGATTTAAAATTTATGTCGAACACATTTTGAACCCAACTAAATATTCGACAGGCGCATCCAACAATGACGGAGCACGAAAGGAAGAGACTCTGCCGGATAATGGACTGCCAGAAACTCTCCGTCGATGCATGCATGCACGCCGCGCAAAACGAGAGACTCCCCATCAGAGTCGTGCTGCAAGTCCTCTTCTCCGAGCAAGTGAAGCTAAGCAACGCCGTATCCAACAACAATTCAAAAGAATCCGCCGAAGTCAACGTCTACCAGCCCTTGATGATCTCGAACGGAAAAACACTACTCGAAGGAACTCCACAGTCGTTTCAAGAGGACTGGGAGACGGCAAAGAAGGACTTAAATACTCTAAAATTCGATCTCGAAAGTGTTAAGAGTCAGTATCTTGAACTCCAGAAGAATATGGAAATGCTACAGAGACAGTTCGATAAGGGGAGTAAACCGAAGCAAACAACAACTTGGACCACAGGGTGGAAAAAGCTGAGAAAGTTAGCTAAGATGACAGAAAATAATGATCCGAGGTCTCAGGTGCCGAACGAAGAACAGACTAAAAAGGCAACACGAAGATGGAGGAATTCGATTTCTTGAAGAACAATTGTGTAGCCGGTAATCAAACAAAGTAAAATATTTCAAGATTTTCTTCATTTTCTTGTTCACGCACAATGGGAACTATTTTTGTGATTCTAAATATCTTATATCAATCGAACTGCTGACAGAACAAATCTTCTGGCTTGGACCTTCTTTCCCTTTACTCAAAATCAAAATGTAATGTTTGAATCTGTGTTTTTTTGAAATATTTTGAACTTGTTTAAAAGTGGCCCATACGAAGTGCATGTGATGTGGTGAGATTCGTTTATTTCGATTGCTTATCATCAATGTTATATGTTTATATGTTTCGCTTTTACTTCATGATGCATATTTAAATTTTTTGTTTGATACTACATGTGCAGTGGAGGCTCACCCCCTTCGAGGATATCTATGTTTGTCCAAGAAAATTGAGTAGAATGAATCGGATTTTGTGCTCCAATTTTATTTGTGGGAGCCTATTAACTTGAGCATGTGTTCTTTCGAGTTACGGAATCTGTCTCTGCGGGGACAGGCCAATGGTAAGGAAAGCGTAAGATTGATAAATAACATATATGAGACAACCCCACTCCCCGGACTCATGGACCTAATATTCCGACCCATCGACACTCAAGTAGGTGCAGCCCCTCATGTCTACCCATCGTTTAGTATGAGGTCCTGTGTTGTCACAAGTATAATGAAATAAAGTTATTTCTTATATAACACCTATAGCTTTTGACCTAATAGTAAGCGCTTGATCCTAACCATTGATGTCAGAGTGAGGTAATGGGTTCAAGTTCTCCAAGATACATATTTCTATACTTCTTGTGGGGAGAATGTCTGATTAAGAATGTATGAGTGATAGTAGTGCATGGATGAGTGATCTCCTTAGAAATTTTCTTGTATTAATCTTCTAACGTTGCGCCGCTTAATCTTATTGGATGAGCCAAAAAAAAGTGGCGTCAAATCTTAATGAATAATACTATATCTGTTGGGGACATGATTAGCTGTAGAAAAAAGTTAAGGCTAATCTATGTAATATGAGACAGCATCAACATGTAGACACGTATTTCTCCAGATTCATCAGCCTAACAGTCTGACTCATTAACACCTAAGTAGGTGTACTCTATGCTGCTACAAATATAAAAAAAATAAAGTTACGCTTTGACTAACAGCTATAACTTTTGTCCTAATTATAAGCGCTTATTTAAAATTAAATTTAAATTATTTTATTTAATCTGCTATTTTTATCTTTTTATTAATGATATTATTAATGATATGATTGAGAGTGGAATAATAATTTTATTAATTAATTACATATTTATTTAACTATAAATAAAATTAAATTATTTCATTTAATTCGTTGATTTTATTTTTATTAATAATATTATGAATATAAATTATGATGCTCTCCAAAAAATCACTTTCTCAAATGTAGGTTTTCTATTTGTTTCCTTGGCATCGCAGGCTGAGATCGACGAAGAAATCATCTGCTTGGGAGAGGAATTTCGTAGAAAGAGATGTAATCATAGGTAATGTTGTTGCATCGTCTAATTTGAGGGATAATGGGTTCGCATGAGAAGTTTAAAGCCTTAGGTAACGTCATGGAGATTTATGAAACAAATTTTCAAAGTTGAGAGATTTAAATGACACACACAAAACAACATGAACGAAATCGAGAAGAAGGGGAAAGTAAAAGAACAAATGAAATTGCAAAATTAAACTTTTTGTCATCAATGATAATCGAATTCGTGACATTGGCTCTGATATATAACAATTGTAGGGTTAAACACTTGGTAACAGTGAAACTTAATTCTTTTAAATCGTACAACAGCTCAAGTATCACGTTTCGATTGTTCTACCCTCCAGAGATAATTATTGCACCCAACAATATGGTTATATTAGTCTTTTATAATTTTAACCACCATGATGTCTTTTGGGCCAACATTACAATATGTGGAGATGAGTTTTTTTTTTTTTTTTTTTTGAAATTACTTTAATATTATAAAAAAAGGTCAGATACAATTACATCTGAAAATAAATAAGGCTCGGGACATACTCGTCCTTCTCGACAAAACAAAGAAACAGTTCCCCTAGTTAATACATGAACGACTTGATTCGTTGATTGTTTATTTAAAAAAAATAAAGATTGAATTTCCAACGCTAATATCTTACAATATTCCACTATCAAACCAACTTGAGAAGAGTCTTTGTGATGCCACATTTATGGAATCAATAAGCACAATAGAAACTGATTCAAGGATTATTTTTGTAAATCTTTTATCCAACTTAGAGCCTCTCGAATTCCTAATGCTTCAGCAATAAATGGATTTGATATGTCTGGAAGGCTTCCGTGAATAGCTGCTGCTACTGCTCCTTGGTCATTTTAGATGATGCATCCATAGCCTGCTTTACCACCGTTCCAGAAAACCGCTGCATCGACATTGAATTTCAGATAATCTATAGGGGTGTGCTCCAATGAACTGGATGTGGTTGCCTGTGAGAAATAAAATTATTCAATGATGAATGATGAGCTTCTTGCCATTGCAACCAAAGGTCCATTGTTAAACAAAAAACATTTTTGCAGGTTTTCTCTTTGCATTCCATACCACATCATTACAGTTCTGTCATAAGCTCCATAAAACCACTGCAGCATTCTCCATATCAACTTGTGTTTTAAATATTACCAATTTGCTCCACACCCCACAACAAAGCCTTCTATCCCAATATGATTTCCGATCGATGTCAGACACCAGATGCTACATACAACGAGGAAAGAAACTAGTACATGGAACTCATGTTGGTCCCACTTGCGGTAATTCGAGATAATAAAACCCGAAAATAAAGAATAAACTGGACACCGAGATTTACGTGGAAAACTCCTAAAAATTATTAGGGTAAAAACCACGGGCAAGATGAAAAAAATTTCCACTATAATATTTTGTGGTGTACAACTCACTCACTGTGTTTCCAAAGAGAACACACACTCTCTTAATACAGGAGAACAAACACCTCACAAATATTATAGAACTAAGCACTCAAATGCTATAAGATGAGAGAAAACTCGAAGAAGGGATAATTTCAGAATGAAGGGGGAGCTCTATTTATAGAGCCCCTTGTCCGTATGAATATGCGTTAAAAACGCGTATTAATATTTCCATCTGAAGTTCCTTCTACTGCACCAACTTTGACAAATCAATTGCCAATCAACACGTTTAAAATTCACAAATTCAGCTGCCATCTTTGTTGACTTGCCGACATTTCTCCCACTTGAAGATTGATTGAGAATCAAGCACATCTTCACACATCCTTTCAATCTTGTCATTACCTGCTGCTTACGTTTCCGCTAGACCACTTGAGGATCTACACCACTCAAACTTATCAGTGTTCACTGGCTTGGTCAGAAAATCAGCTATGTTGTCCTTCGTATGGATCTTCTGCATATCTACGCTTCCTTCTTCTACTACTTCCCGCACAAAGTGAAATTGTACTCCAATGTGTTTCGTCCTGGAATGAAAGGCTGGATTTCTTGCGATGTGCAAGGCACTCTGACTATCACAAAACAAAAGAACATTCTCTTGTTTGTGTCTGATCTCCTCCAATAACCTTTTAATCCATATTTCCTCCTTGCAACCTTGAGTAGCTGCCATGTATTCTGCCTCTGTTGTAGATAACGCCACAACTGTCTGCAGTTTTGAAACCCAGCTTACTGCTCCTCCTGCAATTGTAAACACATAACCAGTAGTAGATTTCCTCTTATCAGGATCACCTGCATAATCTGAATCAACATAGCCCCTGAGTGTAAAATCCGATCCTCCATAACATAATGCAGCATTCGAGGTACCCTTAATGTATCTAAAGATCCTCTTAACAGTGCTCCAATGCTCTCGTCCAGGATTCGCCATATACCGACTAATTGCTCCCACTGCTTGAGCAATGTCCGGTCTTGTACATATCATGGCGAACATCAAACTTCCCACTGCTGATGCATATGGTACTCGAGACATCTCAATCCTCTCTGCTTCACTGCTGGGACACATCTCGGAGGATAACTTGAAGTTAACAGGAAGAGGGGTCGAAATTGGCTTACTATCTTGCATGTTGAAGCGTTGCAAGACTTTCTTCAAATAATTTTTCTGGGAAAGCCAAATCTTTCTGTTACTTCTGTCTCGGTGAACTTGCATCTATAGAATCTTGTTTGCTGGTCTCAAGTCCTTCATATCAAATTCCCTAGCCAACTGTGCCTTCAATCCTTGGACCTGATCTTTGTTTGGGCCTGCTACCAATATATCGTCCACATACAACAGCAAAATGAAATAATCATCACCAGACCTCTTGAAATACGTACAAGGGTCTGCACTCAGTCTGTAGTATCCAAGGCTCATGATATAGGAATCAAATCTCTTGTACCAACACCTCGCCGCCTGTTTGAGACCTTACAGAGATTTGTTCAACCTGCAAACTAAGTTCTCTTTGCTTTTTTTCCGCAAAACCTTCTGGCTGGAGCATATAAATTTCTTCTTCAAGATCTCCATGAAGAAACGCCGTTTTCACATCTAGCTGTTCTAGATGTAGGTCAAACACCGCACACAATGTCAGCACCACTCTGACTGTTGTAAGCCGAACCACAGGAGAAAATATCTCATTGAAGTCAATGCCTTCTTTCTGAGCATACCCTTTTACGATCAATCTAGCACGATACCGCTCCACTTGGTTATTGCCATCACGCTTGATCTTATAGACCCATCTGTTTCCAATGGCTTTTCTCCCTCGTGGCAGTGTAACAAGATCCCAAGTCTTATTCTTGTCTAATGCCTCCAATTCTTCTTGCATTGCTATCATCCACAAGGATACATCCGAGCTTTGAGTAGCCTCGTGGAAACTCGATGGCTCACNCTTTTATTCTTAATTTTAATTCTTAATTTATTTATTATTTGTAAATTTTTAGTATTTTTAAGTAACTCTGCTTCAGATATTTTTCACTCTTTAGGGGCTTAATTTGTGCACTTAAATTTTTGATTTCAGGAGTTAGAGCGCGTTATATGAGCCGTGCTCAAGACGTCAAGAATCTAGTGCCACTTGATCTAGAGATTGAAAGCACTCTCCGCTACATCCGTAGAGCTCGAAGGAACAACAACTTGGCTTTTGAATCTGAATCTGAAGAGGAATCTGCAATAGACCTTAAACCAGAATCTGAAGGCATGGCTGGAGAAGAGGATAATCGTACTTTAATGGAGCTCCATCGGCCAGCATTTGGAGGTTATGGCTCTAGTATTGTCCGTCCTACAATTCAAGCGAACACATTCGAACTTAAACCGGCCATCATCCAGATGATTCAACTCCAAGTCAAATTTGGAGGATCACCTCCTGAAGACCCCAATGCACATCTGGAGAATTTTCTGTCGATCTGTGATACAATCAAGTGCAATGGGGTGAGTACTGATGCCATTCGACTCAGACTATTTCCTTTCTCCCTACAAGGAGAAGCTATGGAGTGGCTTCGAGACCTTCCAGCTGGTTCTATTACTACATGGGATGAGTTAGTCGAGGTCTTTATGCACAGGTATTTTCCCCCAACCAAGATTACACAGAGAGATGGGGAATCACTGAATTCAGCATGGGAAAGGTTTAAGAAGATGTTGAGAATGTGCCCGAGACATGGTTTTTCGACAGGCCAGCAGGTTGAAACGTTTTACTATGGGGTGGATCCATCTGTGAGATCTATGCTTCATGCAGCAGCAAACGGTAGTTTATACAGGAAAACGCCAACCGCAGCGCTTGAAATCATATCTAATATGGCAGAAAGCAATGTAGGCTGGCAAGACAATAGAAGGGAGAAGAAAGTTGGATTCCTTGAAATGGACGCTCTGACAGCGATCACAGCAAAACTTGATGGATTGACACATCAGATGGCACAGCTACAAGCAAATAAATCATTACCAGTCAAGCCAGTGAATCAAATTCAGGGAAACGCTGAGATAGTTGGTGGATCATCTAATGAAATGCCATTCATGCCAGATATGTCTTGTGAGGGAATACAGTGCTTTGGAGGGGACTCAGTGAATTTTGTGGGAAACCAGGGTCGACAACAGTATAACCCATACAGTTTCTCATATAATCCGGGCTGGAGGAATCATCCGAATTTTGGGTGGAGGCAGTCATAAAATACTGTTGAGCAACCATATTTCAATCCTCCGCAACATCCTACACAGCAAAAGCCTCCTCAGCAACCACCTAAACCTCTGCAGGGTACAGGGCCTTCTATGCCACCCGGGTTCAAGCCACAAGATAGCAAATCGAATCTTGAGGATATGCTAGCCAAGTACATAGCCGGGAATGAGATGAGATGGCAAAATCATGATGCCATGATGCAAAGGGTAGAGACTCAATTAGGGCAGTTGGCAACACAAATGGCTACACGAGCTCCGGGTTCACTACCAAGTGACACGGAAAAGAATTCAAAAGGTGTCAATGCAGTCACGGTGACAGCTCCCCTGAAGCAAGAAGTAGTTGATGTTGAGGAAAATATGAAAGAAGAGTGGTCATCCAAGCAAGGACCCGAGAACGCAAGGAAAGCAGGTAAGCCTATGAACTCGAACCCCACTGTTGATATTAATTCACTCCCGTTTCCCCAAAGAGCAAAGCAACTGCAACTAGATACTCAATTTTCAAAATTCCTTGAGATTTTCAAAAAACTGCACATAAATATCCCGTTTGCAGAGGCTTTAGCTCAAATGCCCTCATATGCAAAATTTCTTAAAGAAATTCTATCGAACAAGAGGAAACTAGTGGATTTTGAGACAGTGAAGCTTTTGGAGGAATGTTCTGCAATTTTACAAAATAAGTTGCCTCCAGAAGCTAAGGACCCAGGTAGCTTCTCTATTCCTTGTACCATAGGAAGTTCATTTTTTGGTAAGGCTTTATGTGATTTAGGTGCAAGCATTAATTTAATGCCTTATTCATGTTTTGAGAAGCTAGGAATTGGTGAAGTTAAACCTACTACAATTTCCCTACAATTGGCTGATAGATCTATTAAATACCCTAGGGGAGTAGTGGAAGATGTTTTAGTGAAGGTTGACAAGTTTATTTTCCCAGTGGACTTTGTTGTGTTAGATATGGAAGAGGATCGTGAGATTCCTCTCATTTTAGGAAGATCATTTTTAGCCACTGGGAAAGCTCTGATAGATGTACACAAGGGTGAGTTGGTGTTGAGATTGAATGATGAGAGTGTAGTGTTTAATGTTTTTCAGTCCATCAAATATCCCAATGATACATCTGATTGTTTTAGAATTGATGCTACTGACGAGCTTGTTGAGTATGGTTTGCAGGAATCACTTGGTGAGGATCCTTTGGCGGTTTGTTTGACCCATTCATGTCCGCAAGAATTGGGAAATCAAGAGCTGGACGAATGTATTCATTATCTGGAAGCAGGCATACCGATTTCAAAAACGGTAAACTCGAGGATTGGGGAGCTTGGGCATATCCCACGACCTTTAAAATCATCCATTGAAGAATCTCCAATCCTAGAGATGAAACCTCTTCCTTCGCAATTAAAATATTTATTTTTACTTGATAACGATAAATTGCCAGTGATAGTTTCATCTACTTTGACAGATACGGAAGAAGAGAAGCTGTTGCGAGTTCTGAGAGATAATATCAAGGCCATAGGTTGGAGTATTGCAGACATAAAGGGGATCAGTTCATCCATGTGCATGCACAAAATTCTTATGGAAGCCGACCACAAGACATCCACCCAACCTCAAAGGCGTCTGAACCCAGCTATGCAAGAAGTGGTCAAGAAAGAGGTGATAAAGCTACTGGACGCAGGTATTATTTACCCGATTTCTGATAGTAGGTGGGTAAGTCCAGTACAAGTTGTTCCGAAAAAGGGTGGGATCACTGTAGTAAAAAATGAAAACAATGAGTTAATTCCTACCAGAACTGTTACAGGGTGGCGTGTTTGCATTGATTATAGAAAACTTAATGACGCCACCCGTAAAGACCATTTCCCCCTCCCGTTTATTGATCAAATGTTGGAAAGATTAGCTGGACATTCTTTTTACTGTTTTCTGGATGGTTATTCGGGTTATATGCAAATTCCAATTGACCCTGAAGATCAGGAGAAAACCACGTTCACATGTCCCTACGGGACATTTGCGTATAAACGAATGCCATTCGGTCTATGTAATGCACCCGCAACTTTCCAACGCTGCATGATGGCAATTTTTCATGACATGATTGAGGATTTTATTGAAATATTCATGGATGATTTTTCTGTCTTTGGCTCTTCATTTGATACGTGTTTGATTAACCTGTCTAGGGTCTTGGAGAGATGTGAGGAGTCCAATCTGGTTTTGAACTGGGAAAAATGCCATTTCATGGTGAGAGAGGGAATCGTGTTGGGGCACAAAATTTCTGAAATTGGGATTGAAGTTGATAAGGCTAAAACTGAAGTAATAGAGAAACTCCCAGCCCCAACAAACATCAGAGGAGTGCGTAGTTTTCTAGGACACGCAGGGTTCTATAGGCGCTTCATAAAAAAAATTTCTTGTATTGCTAAGCCACTTACCAATTTGTTAATAAAAGATATGCGCTTTGATTTTTCTGATGAGTGTGTGCAGGCATTTCAACTTTTGAAGGAGAAATTGATCACCGCACCCGTGATGATAGCACCTGACTGGGGGTCGCCATTTGAGGTGATGTGTGATGCAAGCGACACAGCTCTGGGGGCAGTGTTAGGACAAAAAAGGGAAAAATGCATCCATGTCATCTACTATGCTAGTATGACACTGTCAGCTGCCCAACTAAACTACGCCACTACAGAGAAGGAGCTTCTTGCTGTGGTTTTTGCTCTGGATAAGTTTAGATCATATCTGATAGGGAGCAAAGTTATAGTGCACACNGTTTGGGATT
This sequence comes from Primulina huaijiensis, assembly GCF_012295235.1. Classification (NCBI taxonomy): domain Eukaryota; kingdom Viridiplantae; phylum Streptophyta; class Magnoliopsida; order Lamiales; family Gesneriaceae; genus Primulina; species Primulina huaijiensis. The sequence continues at coordinate 1,393,535 of NC_133316.1, forward strand.
GAGTTGATGCCAGGTGCTTCTCCTATTTCTCGTGCTCCTTACAGAATGGCACCAGCAGAGTTGAGAGAGTTGAAAGCCCAGTTGCAAGACTTGCTGGACAAGGGATACATTCGTCCTAGTGTATCGCCTTGGGGTGCACCAGTCTTACTTGTAAGAAAGAAAGATGAAACGATGCGGCTTTGTATTGACTATCGACAGCTGAATAAGGTAACGATTAAGAATAAATATCCCCTCCCTCGTATTGATGATTTGTTTGATCAGTTGCAGGGAACCTCAATATATTCGAAGATTGATTTGAGGTCAGGATATCATCAGATACGAGTTAGAGAGGAAGATATTCAGAAGACAGCATTCAGGACCAGATATGGGCATTATGAGTTTTTAGTTATGCCGTTTGGGTTGACGAATGCTCCAGCTGTGTTCATGAGTTTGATGAATAGGATATTCCAGCCTTATCTCGATCGATTTGTTATTGTGTTTATTGATGATATATTGATATATTCCAGGAGTGAGGCTGAGCATGTTGGACATTTACGTTCAGTATTACAGGTGCTGCGAGATAGACAGTTGTATGCCAAACTCAGTAANTATGCATGTTATTACTGTTGTTGATTAATTTCGGGGTCGAAATTCGTTTAAGGGGGTAGAAATGTAATGCCTGAGATATTACAACTATAAAATAGTATTGATGGCATTTTTGTAAATAAGTTGAAAAATATTCAATTTATTTTGATGGCATTTTCGTAAATAAGTTGAAAAATAAT
>NC_133316.1:1394677-1395192 GCF_012295235.1 Primulina huaijiensis
CGTTGTAGATCTCCTTTATACTGGGATGATGTTGATCGAGCTGTAGTCACAGGTCCTGAGATGATTCTTGAGATGGAACAGAAAGTAAAGTTGATACAGCAGCGATTGAAAGCAGCTCAAGATAGACAGGCCGCCTATGCAAATAAAAGACGAAGACCCTTGGAGTTTCAGCAGGGCGATCGAGTATTTTTGAAAGTGTCTCCTTTTCGTGGTACAATACGATTTGGTATGAAAGGAAAGTTGGCATCGAGATATGTTGGCCCGTATGAGATTTTGCAGCGGATAGGCACTTTGGCTTATCGATTGGCTCTACCTCCATCTTTATCTGGTATTCATGATGTGTTTCATGTGTCGATGTTGCGGAAGTACGAGCCAGATCCTTCACATGTGTTGGATATTTCTGAGGTTCAGTTAGATCCTGATGTGTCTTATGTTGAGAGACCAGTTTGTATTTTGGATCGATCTGAACGGAAGCTTCGTAGTAAGCTTATACCGATGGTGAAGGTTCAGTGGGA
>NC_133316.1:1396169-1450721 GCF_012295235.1 Primulina huaijiensis
ATGTTATTCGTTCAACGATATTGCTGTCGCCGGAGTAGGGGTGCGACGTATCGTTGATGTTATTCGTTCGACGATATTGCTGTCGCCGGTGTTGGGGTGCGACGTATCGTCGATGTTGTTGTTGCAGTAGTATGGGAGTGATGACGTTGATATCGTTGGTGATTTGATTGTCCAGAGACAGCAAAGGGAGTATTTCTGTTATCATTCCAATTATATTTTATATTGTTGATAATATAACTGTTATGTATTACGATGATGATTGTTGTGTATGCTCACCCTTTGGGGGCTGTTTCCGTTGGACAGGTTACAGGACTCTGCTGTGAGACAGAATAGTGGTAANTGGTGAAAGTTCAGTGGGAGCATAGAGGTGTCGAAGAGGTCACTTGGGAGACAGAGCGGCATATGAGGGAGCTCTACCCCTACTTATTCTGATGGTATGACGTATCTTTATTTATGCATGTTATTACTGTTGTTGATTAATTTCGGGGTCGAAATTCGTTTAAGGGGGTAGAAATGTAATGCNGTACGTCGTTGAAAGGAGAAAATTTTTATGCATATGACGTCACATGTTGTATGATTACGTGGCGAGGTTTGGGGCGCCACACTCACCATCCTCTGATAATAGACAATATGCAATATTGCTTTCAGTGACATAATCTGAAAGCCAACCTAGTGGTCTTCTGTCTCGAGTTGACTGCATCACATTGGAAATTTCAGACTCAACCTGTTCTTGTTCTTGTTCTTCGTGCTCTGGTACTGCTTCACAAGAAATTTGACCTTCATCCGTCTTATTTTCCACCTGAAATATAGTAGTTTCTGAATTCGGTGTGCCTTTGTCTCCCTTTAATTTATCTTCCTTGAATATAACATCCCTGCTGATGACAAGCTTGTGAACAGTAGGATCCCACAAGCGAAACCCCTTTACTCCATCAGCATAACCCAAGAAGATACATTTTCTGGATTTCGAATCCAACTTCGATCTTTCTTGCTCATTGTACAGAACGTGCACAGGACTTCCAAATGTATGCAAATGAGAATAATCTGTCGGCTTTCCAGTCCACATCTTCATTGGAGTCTTCAGATCAGTCGCTACTGAAGGAGAACGATTGATAATATAACAAGCGGTTTTGACTGCTTCTGCCCAAAATGACTTTTCTAGACCCGCAGTCCTCAACATAGCTCTTGTTCTGTCCAACAAGGTTCTATTCATCTGCTCCGCCACTCCATTTTGTTGAGGTGTGTAAGCCGTCGTGAATTGTCTTTTAATGCCCTCATGTTGACAAAATGCATCAAATTCGTCACTGGTATATTCTCCTCCTTTGTCAGTCCTCAGACACTTGATTTTCTTCTCAGAATCAAGTTCAACCCGCGCTTTGAAATCTTTGACGATCTGGAAAACATCTGATTTCTTCTTGATTGGATACACCCAACATCTCCTAGAGAAATCATCAATGAACGAGACAAAGTATCTCGCTCCTTCTAGGGATACAACCGGTGCTTGCCAAACATCCGAATGAATCAGCTCCAATATGCTTTTGCTCCTGGCAGTAGAAGTGTCAAACTTTAATCTGTGTTGTTTACTAGTAACACAATGCTCACAAAAGGGTAATGACACTTTTGTAAGTCCCGGCAGCAGCTTCCGTTCTGAGAGAATTTTCAACCCTCGTTCTGACATATGCCCGAGTTTTCTATGCCATAACACTGTTAATTCTTCTATTGAACCATTTGATGCAACAGCTAGTTCTGCCTCCTTGTGTGTTTCTCCCAAAAGTACATACAGATTTGCAGCAATCTTTTCCGCTTTCATAACCACAAGCGCACCCTTCACAATTTTCATGATCCCGTTCTCGATCCGAGTTTTGCACCCGATGTCATCCAATTGCCCCAAGGACAAAAGATTTTTCGTCAATCCTTTCACATGTCGTACCTCCTGTATGGTGCGAATGGTGTCATCAAACATTTTAATTTTGATAGTACCGACCCCAGCGATTTCCAAGGCTTGATCATTTCTCATGAATACAGATCCTCCTGAGACTGGTTCATAATGGTCAAACCATTCTCTCCGAGACGTCATGTGCCACGTCGCTCCTGAATCCATAATCCATGTGTCACAAAATTTGTGTCTGCCTTCTGCAACAGTTGCTGCTTTACTGAATAATATTTCATCACTGTCTGAAGTACTGGCCACATTTCCTTGAGAACTTTTGTCAATACTCGTACACTCTTTCTTGAAGTGCCCTTTACCGCCACATTTGAAGCAGTAAATATTTTTCTTCTTACTTCTTGACTTTGATCTACCTCGTCTTTGGCTCCCACTGGAGTCATGGTCCATAAATCTTCCTCTTATCATCGGTAAAGCCTCTGCCTGCTTCGATGTTACCAACCTATCTTCCTTATTCTTGAGCCGACTTTCTTCTCCGAGAACCGCAGTTAAGACATCGTCGAATCTTAGAAAGCCCATAAGAATATTGTTGGTTATGTTGATAATAAGTTGATCATATGAATCTGGTAGACTTTGAAATAGAAGCTCCGCACGTTCATTTTCCCCTATTTTATGTCCCATGGAAGTGAGTTGGACAAATAGAGTATTAAGTGTGTTGATATGGTCGGTCATCGATGAAGATTCCGCCATCCGAAGAGTATAAAGCCTTCTCTTTAGGAAAATCATGTTGTGTAGCGACTTGACCTCGTACATCTTTGTCAGAGTATCCCAGATAACTTTGGCTGTTTTTATCTCAGAGATACTTGACAATACTTCGTCTGCTATAGCCAAGTGTAAATTGGCAACAACGTTGTCATTCATCTCATTCCACTTTCCATCATCCGTAATTTCCACTGGTCTATCTCCAATAGCCGCCAAGCAATTCTCCTTTCTTAAAACTGCTTGTATCTTTATTTTCCACAGCATAAAATTACTTCAGTTGAACTTTGCTATCTCGTACCTTCCCGCCATTATGTCTACAACAATTTTAGTAGACTGGACAAAATAATCCCTCCTTAAATAACAAATCTCAAAAAATCTTTCTGATGTGGAAGACCAGTCTAGGCTGCAACCACAGAGCATACTCAGAATTTTAAGAAATTTTAAACCAAGGCTCTGATACCACTTGTTGGTCACACTTGCGGTAATTCGAGATAATAAAACCCGAAAATAAAGAATAAACTGGACACCGAGATTTACGTGAAAAACCCCTAAAAATTATTAGGGTAAAAACCACGGGCAAGATGAAAAGAATTTCAACTATAATATTTTGTGGTGTACAACTCACTCACTGTGTTTCCAAAGAGAACACACATTCTCTTAATACAGGAGAACAAACATCTCACAAATATTATAGAACTAAGCACTCAAATGCTATAAGATAATAGAAAACTCGAAGAAGAGATAATTTCAGAATGAAGGGGGGAGCTCTATTTATAGAGCCCTTTGTCCGTGTGAATACGCGTTAAACACACGTATTAATATTTCCGTCTGAATTTCCTTCTATTGCACCAACTTTGACAAATCAATTGCCAATCAACACGTTTAAAATTCACAAATTTAGCTGCCACCTTTGTTGACTTGCCGACAACTCATCCTCTGGAGCATTATGGCAAATGGGACACCACTCGGGCACCTCTACTCTGCGACGTTGTAAAGCTTTCATTGTGGGTAAGCTATCAGAAAGGGCTCGCCAAAGAAAATTAAAAACCTTGCCAGAAACTCTTAATTTCCAGATGATTTTCCAATTGATATTCTGAGTATTTTGAACTGGACCACTATCCATCAGCAATGATTTATATCCAATTTTAACAATTTATTTGCCTTTCACATCTTCGCACCTCATCCAAGTATCTTCACAATTCCTCCTACTAAATGGAATTGATAAAATCAGATGTTGGTCCCTCTCATTGAATAGATCTTTGCTAGATCAACATCACAGTAATCACCTCTACCAAACGCAATGACTAAACAGCATAATGTTGAAGCTCCGGAATACACATTGTCTCAACAAAAGGGTTGACACGATCGAGAAGCCAAGGATCTTCCCAAATCTTGCTGTGAAGTCCTAATCCAATGCGCCTACGCATCCCTCTTCGAATAAAGATCTCGGGATGTTAGAATACTTCTCCACACAAAGCTTGGATTAGAACCAATCCGAGCATCTTAAAAAGTACTACGAGGCAAGCATCGAGCTTTCAAACTTGAGAGCTAAAGAATGTTGATCGGTTACAAGTTTCCATTCTTGTTTGGCTAACAAAGCTATGTTATATTCATGAATATGTTTGAAACCCAGGACACCCTCAACTTTTTTTTTGACAAGTTCTTCCAAACTTTTCCCCTTGAAAAATCTTGTTGACTTCATTTTTCCCCACCAAAAGGAATTCATCATTCTTTCTAACTCTTCAAACAGGATCAAAGGTATAGAAAAACACTCATAACGTAGGTAGGAAAAGATTGGACCACTTATTTTAGCAGAATCTCCTTACCAGCTCTAGACAACAACTTGTTTTTCCACCCATTCATTCGACTGCAGCTTTTTTCTTTAACAAAAGCAACGATATCTTACTTTTTCCTCCCAATAAGAGAATGAAGACCAAGATATTTTGTAAAACCCGAGATTTTTTAATCGTGATAATATTTTCGTAATTTAAGTGTGCTAGGATTATTCAATCTTTGGGTATCTATCTCATTATTTTATTTAAGATATAAGATTTGCAAGTTTATCTAAAGTTGGGTGAATAATTATATCGTGTACAATATTTTTGGAGTTCAAGATTTAAGATAATATTGTGCATATATTTTGAACTTGGGATAATAAATAAGTATATCACAATCCAAGAATTAAATAAAGAATTTGGATATAAGCAGGTAAAGTTGGAGATATAAATTCAAAGTTGGAAAGATTTTTACCAAATAAAGATCTAAGATTTGATATACCTGGATAGAGATTAAACAGAGGATAATATGATCTCTAAATTTTGAAATATCCAAGTGATGGATATTTAGATTTCGAAATATTATCCAAAATAACGGATAAAGAATGATAATTATCCTAGATTTAAAGTTTGATTCAAAATTCAAAAGGCGAGGATAACACACGATCAGGATAGCAGCCACCTCCCTATAAATAGGATAAGCTCCCATTCAGAATTTACACCTCATTTACACATCAAATTTTCCAGTTTTCCTCTCCAATTTTCGAAATTCCTCTCCGAAAATTCTGCACGGGTCAGCAAAATCATGTCCAAGTTCAGAAATTCGTTTCTCTCGCTCGGGTACTCAGAATCCAATCTCCACCGTTCAGAATGTGCTTCCATATGTTTCGAATAACATATCCAAATTTCGACCAAATCCAACGGTTAGTTTTTTGTTTATAGTATTCTCAAGAAAACTGCTCAGATACTAGACGGAAAATAGCATACCTACGGTTTTTCATCCATAAGCAGGTTAAAACGACTTTCAAACCCGATCTCCACCGTTCATAATATATTTGACAAATTTTTGAACGTGCTGTGAAATTTTGAGCCCGATCCAACGGTTCAATAAGGCGCACGAATTTTTCAAGACGGTTGATTTTTCGGGCGATGGTGCTGCTGTGTTTTCGAAGTGTCAGTTGCATGATTCTTCTATGATTTTCGAATTCTTCGTATTTTTCTTCAAGTATTAAGGTAAGTGGGCTTGTTTTAAAGATTAAAATTCGTTATACATGTTTCTTCGTTTTTTATGAAAATACGGTCGAGTACACCTTCTTCTTCTACTCCATTCTTGTGTTGGTTGTCATGTGGTTTTTGACACTGTGAGGATTCGACTGTATATGGGAGGGAATCCCAACCATGATATGACCCTTATACGGTGGGGATATAACCGATTCGGCCTCGCCCCCTTAGAGGAGTAAAAATTAGGGACTGATATCAGTAAACCATAGAAAGTTGAGGAATCTCAGTGTCTGGTCAATGTTATGCATGTGCTATGAACGATGTTATGCAAGTCATGTGATTTTCGAAATTATGCATGTTGTTATATTGTGCTCGAACGGCCCCCACTTGCTGATTATGTGTTTGTTGAGTATCCACATCAACTTATGTTTTAACCTCCTCTTGGATACCACCACTTCTTTTGAAAGATCTTCAACCATGGTTTCATTGGAGAATCCCATCGGAAAGTTCGATCTTAACCAACGTTCACCACTCATATTTGTATGTATTCAAGAAGATGCACGAAGCCAAACACCAAATAGTTTTTCAACATTTTTCTTTGTATAGTAAAAGAATTTTTCGCATAAATTTTTCGAATGTCCAATAATACCACAGGAAAAGCAGAAAGTATGAAAATTTTCATATTTTAAATTGATCCAGCTCCCTATCTCCCCTATTTTCTTATTCTTCATCCTTCTTTTTAAAGGTTTTCTAATATCCAATGAAATCCTGATCCGTAAATAAGAACACCATATACCAGTGAAGTTATTCAGATCAGCCTCTATGAAACCACTGATGAAGTTTCCAATGTCTCTAGCTAATTTTTCAGACATAAAACCACTTGGAATATCATGAGCTTGTATCCATAAATGAACTTGAAAGAGTGTAACTTGTTGGGGAACCATACCAAATTCTAATTGTGCTATAACTAGCAGATGAAAAGCACAATCTACTTCAATGAATTATGTCAATCACAAGAGGAATATCTTGGAGGTTACATGTGAAGCATTTGTAATATATTTTAGTATCACGAAGCTGGTTGGACATGCTCGGGTTATCATGAGCTAGTTGGACTCTTAAGTTCACTATGAAAACATTATTTCTCATTTATCTGTCATGAGGGTGATAAATTCGAATTTTTTTAGTGGGAATATGATTCAATTACTAAAGTCATATATGATGGTTGCATCTTGATATACATGTAAATTAATTATAAATTTAACAAAGAGATATGAATAAGACGATAAGATTCAAATGTCACTTTTTAGATCAAACCTTAAACTCAAGACACAGTTATAACACGAACAGTTCCTTGAACACCTCACCTTTCTCCTCAACCCACACAGTAAAAGAATCAATTTTTACCAAACAAAATCCTGAACTATCGCGGCACCCTTCGTGTTTCGTTAACCCCTTAATCATTGTACAGTCGCCTGAATACAATAAACCTTAAACAAACAATGAATAATGGAATGACCCTCGAGTCCCCACGGTCCCTACACGCAAGAAAAAAACGTACGCTCATTCTGTTCACATCCCCTCCGTTCCACGCTATATATGAACATACAGTTCCCACGCAAATCCCGTCAAGAAAATTTATCCCTTTTCACGTTACATTCATTGCACCACAGTGCTTTTTCTTGTTTTTTCTCTTTTTTCCACACAAACCCTTCTTTCTCTTCAGCCATCGCATTTCTTTATCTCTATTATTGGTGTTATTTGAGTTTCAGACAGTGTTTCTGGTTTCTTGTGCTCGAAATGTGAATAGAAAGCACCCTTTGAATGGATTTGTTCAAGTAAAGGTGGGGGATTGAAATAGGACGAGTATGGAATTAGCAAGAATTAGGCAATTGATGGTTCTATGGTGTAGAATCCGAAGTACTCGTGTTGCTCTAATGGGTGGAAACCACACGGCTGCCAGATTTTGCTCTCGCTAAGATTGTTTACTTCATTGTGGTGCTAGTTTTTTCAATCTCTTTCGCAGTTGATTCTTTGATTTCAGCTTTGTTTCTGTTATACACAAGCATTTCAGAAGTCAGTCTAGAAAAATTCTTTCTTTGATACAATTTAATCCAGAGATGAATAAATTGGGTCGAGGGTACCGAGCTAAGAATATGGGGTATGCTTCGAATGAGCTGAATGGGGTTGGATTTGGGTTGAATTCTCCAACCCTTTTGGTAATCAGGCTACCTGAATCGCGGGTTTTGCGTATCATGTCAAGATCTATGTTCGTGGCTATGGTTATTCTGGCATTGCCCACGCTTGGCTNTGGTATTTATAGGAGAATATCTGGGCTGCTCATGGGCCTTCACCTGTGGGCCCTAGAGATGGGCCGGGAGTTTGGGCCTGACCTTGATGGGTTCATCCATGGGGTATCACCGGGGATCGCGGAATGGAAGGGCAAATCCCCCTGTGGATCAAGTGTTATGTGGCGTTACAGTGGATGAAAAGAAAGCTGCATTGAAGGAGTTGGAGGATGCATATCTCGAACCTCCTAGGCAGGAAGCCTTGACAAGAAAATCAAGCTTTACATCACGAAAAATCAAGTTCCTTCCTGATCTTTTGAAGGATTCGTTGGATAAATACCCCCGTCGAGTCTTCATCTCGGATGACTCAAGTGCACTTGACTGGTTTTACAAGAACTATCCCATGAGGGATCAAGAATTCGAAGTTTATGACTTGGATATCGTGAGTAACAGTGAATTAGCTGAAGGTGTACTCATTCAAGGAACGGAGGTATCAACCTGGTTAACGAAGAACATAGAACGCGATGACTACGTCGTGATGAAAGCCGAGGCAGATTTGGTGGAGGAGATGCTCAGAGATAGGACATTGTATCTTGTGGATGAATTGTTCTTGGAGTGCAAGAATCAATGGCAAGATGAAGGAGTGAATGGGAGCAAGATGGCATATTGGCAGTGTTTAGCATTGTATGGTCAAGTGAAGGATGAGGGGATTGCAGTACACCAATGGTGGAGCTTATTGTGATGCAAGGGAGAACACAGGTTTCTCAATTATTTGTGATACTTTTTTTTAACTTTTTTCATGGCATATATGCTATAAGAAGTTCGATCTTTTTGTTCTTTCTCCTCATAATTGTTTTCTTGTGTTCGTATTGTGAAGTAAATGGATTATGACAGAGAATGAATGAAAGAAATAAAAGTGGGTTGTTGGTATATCACCACGATCGTTCTATTCTTTATTTTTGCTATTTTATTAAAGGTATAATTTATTGAGTTTGGTGAAGCCGCAGCTTAGCATATTTCGAAGTTCGAATCAAGGGAAGAACTTATTTTTTCAAAATAATGAAGTCTCAAATTTGAAGATTTTTTTTACGGTGGGCTGTCGCTTGCTTCTCCTGGTCTGACCCTGTTGGTTTGCTTCTAGCTTTTAGTTATGAAATGCAGCTCTGGACAGAGGAGAACTCAAATAACAAATTCCAAAAGCAGTACTACATATTTATTTGTGTAAACAATATCAAAGATAGATCATTCTCGACCCCTAAAACAAGTGGTTGAACGTAAATAAACATTGTAAACTATATCTAAAACCAGATTGCACGGGATACATAGATAACTGATAACAGTAGGTAGTACAAAAACATTCTATAAAGCACAATAATAGCCCTTCTCCTTGAATCTTCACACTTATTGTTACTTTTGCTTAATGCAAACGCATGGCATTTGATTACTCTTAAGGAGTAGTGGTAGTTTCTGGAGTCGGGATAGTTGGAGTGAATGGAGCAGTAGGAAAGTTTGGAACACCGGGGAATGTAGTAGTTGGTGGGAACTGCGGGAAATTCGGGATCGAGGGTGTCGTTGGATTGGTGTAAGGAGATGGAACCAATGGTGGAAACGATCCCGGAGTTCCGAATGTTGGGATCGAAGGGAACGGATTGATTCCCGAAAAAATCGGGGTTGTCAGGAGACGACGAGCTGCTGAGGCTTTCTCCATGCCTGAAAACGACATGGAAATGAGGAATAACAAGCAGAAAAATTTGCATGAAGCCATGGATAAGTGTTTGAGTGGATAAGTTGGAATGATGCAAGAATGTAAGGATTGGGTGAGGGTTTATATAGTTGAAAATTATGGATTCTTGAATATGGAAACCCTCCCACCCGTTGAGCATTTATTTGTCTTGAATCTACTTCACCTTATTCCAGCTTGACCTATAAAGGCAGTTGATCAGGTTGTTGAATGTTGATTACCAAACAACTATATGGCTGTGCTAATAAATATATTATTACAGTAACAAATGGATTCACATTTCACAGGGAAGTGTGTCGACTTTTGATTTTGCTTATATGCCTTGTCTTGTCTCGCCTCCGCTCTAGAATAGTTTGTTTCGGCTCCAAATTTGTGTTGGTAAAACTTTGAGTACGGTTCACCATAACGGTCGTGGGGCTGTATAGGAGTCTGTTGTTCCAGTTGCATGAACATTTCACGGAACGAACACAGATGATGTCGATCCGCGGCTGCGATGGTTAATCGTACACGGTCCTGAGACCAGAAGATATGCATGTTGTTTTTGATCCTTCGTACTCCGACTCTCAGCACCAATCATTGACAACACAATTAAGTCTGTTGAATTTGTCTCATGTCCGTAGCAAAGCAAAGTACTGCAGTTGAGTGTCGGCTCTCCAAAAAAAAGAAGAATAATCCAAATTTCTCGTGTAATTGTTTTAAAAAATGCTTAGTTTTGCCTGTGATCCTTATTCTAAAATCTTTTTTGGGTAATCCAGCTTGTACTTGTAGTGCAGGGTCCAGTACCACCAGTTCATGCTGGCTGTCGCTGACACAACTTCTTTACGAGCCACTATCAAACCAAAACATTACAGCATATATTTATCTCTCCCAAAATTCATTAACTCATTCTTTCACCAAACTTTTCATTCCATTATAGATAAAATGTAATCAAGCAAATAATTTGCATTATGGATATGAATTATTTGAGCTGGTTTTGATTAATATTTCTATTCAAATAATACTACTCAGTAGTCATATACTGATGAGACCATGGGGGCAAATATCATTCAAACAGATTACACGATGATCACCACATATTGGTTTCAAATGTGTTCATTATTCTGTCTTAATAATGTGATGCCTTAAAATCGCACCATAAAATCAGAAAGAATGCATAAATGCCCATCAAGAAACATAAATTGAGGGGGGGTGGTGGTTCAGAGTAGTAAAAGTTACAGCACACGAGCGATGAAGCTTTGCACTTGCTGTTGATGGCAGTGCTGATAATATCGTGCCAGGCTGCTTTGGCCCTCATAAAGATTAACCATTTCCAAGTTTCGAGGCACTTTGGCTCGGTGGATTCTCCATGGCCTTTCGATTGGTGCGGGGCCTACACACTTAACGGTGGATAGTGAATTTCATCCTGGTGTGGCATATCCTTTTCCCTTGGTCTCTAACGTGAAGTGACTAAAAAATCATCTTAGAAATGACACGAAGAACATCTGTGACTTAATGTAGGCAGATTAAAGTGTGGTAGATAATCTTAGATTGATTTTGTTGGTAAATAGAATTGTATATAAATCCCCAACTTAAGGAAATAGTTGTTTCTTTTCTTTCCTCAATTCCCTCTATAGGACAGTGAAGATCTTGTATTGTATGACACTGTTACCAGATAAAGTAAGTGTGGTGCTTGATTCTTTATTTTGAGTGAAAGCGATGACACTTTGTTACCGACCAAAATAAGTGTGCTCTTCTTTTCATGGCTTTTACTCAAAATAAAGAAATACACCTTTTTTTTTTTTAATTTTTCATGCTTCTTTGTTCGATTAAATTCAACGATCACATCATCATATCTGATTTTCATGTTTCTTTTTCATTATCGGATTTAATGTTGATTAATATATTTAATACTTGCCTTGGTTTTTTTTTATGGACTTCGTGTTTTGTTTATTTTAGTCGTTCACATTTCGGATCTTACTTCATTTTATGTTCTCTTGTTTTTTTGAAGTCTGATTTGGTTTATCCACATCTTTCAACACCAATGACAACACATTATTGTTTTTAGTAACTAATTTGTCTAATTTGAAATGAAACTTGTGATATCTAAATACAAATAATAAAAGGTGAGAAAGATGAATATATATCTATATATTAAAATTTAAATGTAAATTAAATTTTTTACTTATATAGTTTTTATTTTTAAAAAATGACATTCACTTCGACGTCATTGTACAATTATTTATTGATACGAATTTTGATTTACAATCATGTTCGAAAACAAAATGAGAGGAAAAAGGGTTGGAACGAAGATAATTAAGAATCAATAAATAACTATATTTTTAATTTTTTTTATTTTATCAAATCAATGATATTAAATAAATATATCAATTAACAATTCAATATTTCACTCAATCGTACAATTGTTTAATAATAGTAAATGATAATCATGATGTATACATTTCTATTTGAATGACTCTTAAAATTTCTCTATGTTTTAAATTTTTTTTAGATTCCAATAATGAGTTTTTCTTTTTCATTCAAATAAAAATGTATATATAATGATTATTCTTTATTATTATTAAACAATTATATGTTGGAGGGTGATATTGAATTGTCAATTGATAGATTTTTTTAATATCATTGATTCCATGAAAATGTATGTATTTCAGAAAATAAAAAATATTTTTACTTTTTTATTCTTAATTCTCTTCTTTCCTTCCTTTTTTGCTCTCATTTTGTTTTGAAACATGATTGTAAATCAAAGTTCGTACCCATGAATAATTGAACTATGACGTCGAAATTAATTTCATTTCTTAAAAATAGCAACTATACAAGTAAAAAATTTAAATTTTTTTTAAATTTGTTATATGGATATGTGTTAATCTTTCTCAACTTTTATTATTTGTATTTAGACATGATAAGATGAAATTCTATCATTTGATTTTAAATTATGACTCTTATGATGTCTCTGTGTTTAAATTTTTTTTTCCAGATTTCAAATNAATATCATTGATCAGATAAAAATATTGAGAAAATGTGATGTATTTCAAAAATAAAAAATATAATCATTTCTTAATTATTAATTCTCTTCATTCATTCTTTTTTTCATCTCATTTTGTTTTGAAACTTGATTGTTGTTTTGAAACATGATTGTAAATCAAAGTTCATACTCATGAATAANAAACATGATTGTAAATCAAAGTTCTTACCCATGAATAATTGGACTATGACGTCGAAGTGAATTTGATTTCTTAAAAATAGAAACTATACAAGTAAAAAATTTAATTAATATTTTAGATTTGCTATATAGATTTCTGTTCATCTAGGCAATTATACGTTGGAGTGGAATATTGAGTTGTCAATTAATAGATTTTTTAATATTTGATTCGATAAAAATGTTGACAAAATGTGATGTATTTCAAAAAATAAAAAATATAATTATTTCTTAATTCTTAATTCTCTTCATTCATTCTATTTTCATCTCATTTTGTTTTAAACATGATTGTAAATCTAAGTTCATACCCATGAATAATTGGACTATAACGTCGAAGTGAATTTCATTTCTTAAAAATAGAAACTATGCAAGTAAAAAAATTTAATTTATATTTTAGATTTGTGTTCATCGTTCTCACCCTTTATTATTTGTATGTAGATATAATAAGATAAGATGGACTTATATCATTTGATTTAATATAATTGATTCTTCTGTTTCAAATTAGTGGATGTTGTCAAAGGTAGTGGCGATGCAAATATTAAACCTCGAGATGTAACTTTGGAATTAAACCGACCAACAAAAACAAAGAAAGAATAAAATTCAAAGTTAAATAGACAAATGACAAAATAATCATATTAATATCTAAAGAAAAACATGTAGTGATATCAAAAGATGAACATAAAGCATACCAAAAGATAAACACAAGACATGAGGGAAATTTAGTAAATAAACAATGAAAACTCACACTTTTATAATAATAATAGTAGACTAGTAAGATTAGTAGCAAAGCACGTTTGTTGCACGTGAGTAACGAACTTGAGTGTACTAAGAATATTTGTCATAAATTCGTAAATCAATGTAGACACATAATTTTTTCACAAATTGTTCAATAACAAATGTTTTTTTGCGGTTTATCTATCATTTCAAACAACCATAATTTAATTTTTTTCAATATTTTCTTTGTTCGATTTTTAAATCATTCAATATCTTTTTCGTCTTTTTTAAAAAAAATTTTAATTTTCATGCTTCTTTGTTCGATTAAATTCAACAATCACATCATCATATCTGATTTTCATGTTTCTTTTTCATTATCGGATTTGATGTTAATTAATATGTTTAATATTTGCCTTAGTTTTTTTTATGGATTTCGTATTTTGTTTATTTTAGTCGTTCACATTTCGGATCTTACTTCATTTTANTGGATTTGATGTTAATTAATATGTTTAATATTTGTCTTGGTTTTTTTTTATGGACTTCGTAATTTTTTATTTTAGTCGTTCACATTTCGGATCTTACTTCATTTTATTTTCTCTTGTTTTTTTGAAGTCTGATTTGGTTTATCCACATCTTTCAACACCAATGACAACACATTATTGTTCTCAGTAACTAATTTGTCTAATTTGAAATGAAACTTGTGATGTCTAAATACAAATAATAAATGGTGAAAAAGATGAATATATATCTGTATATCAAATCTAAAATGTAAATTAATTTTTTTTACTTATATAGTTTTTTATTTTAAAAAAATGACATTCACTTCGACGTTATAGTCCAATTATTCATTGGTACGAACTTTGATTTACAATCATGTTTGAAAACAAAATAAGAGGAAAAAGAGAATGAATGAAGATAATTAAGAATCAATAAATAACTATATTTTTATTTTTTTTCAAATACATCACATTTTCTCAATATTTTTATCAAATCAATGATATTAAAAAAATCTATCAATTAACAATTCAATATTTCACTCAATCGTATAATTGTTTAATAATAATAAATGATAATCATTATGTATACATTTCTATTGAATAAAAAAGAAAAATATATGATTTGAAATCTAATAAAAAGTTAAAACATGGAAAAAATTATAAGAGTCATATATAGTTTCTTTAAATAATATCAACATAACACAATGATAATTGAAAATAAATTAAACAATTTTACATTTATAATCTCGTTAAAATAATGTTAACACATGTTATATAAAGTTTAATTGTTTGAAAAAAAAAATTGAAGAAACAATACAATATCGCGTTGAGGAATCATTATTTGTTGACAAAAAAACTTATTCAAATTACCTGAATCATAATATTTGATTTGCTTGTATTTGTAATTAAAGATAAAATATGATAAATAATAGTAGATGAGGAATATATATGAACAAACGCCAACATTAATTATATATTATAAATGATTACCAAAAGACAAAAATATACATACCTCTAATAATTACCACTTATGAAACAAGGATAATTTAATAAATAAACAATGAAAACTCATACTTTAGTAATAATTAGAATAGAATAGAATAGAATAATAGATAAAAGATAGATAATAGATGTTAGACTAGCAGGAAGTTGGTTTTTCTTCTACGTAAAAGACTTGACAAACCATGTAAACCGAAATCAGCTCCATATATTAAGCTGTATTTGAGCTGTTGCACTTGGTTCATATGCGATTAGCAGTCACGAAGTTAATTTCTTTGTTTTTCTTTGCAGATTTAGTAGAGATTAGGAAGTTCGAAAATTCAAGAAATATTCAAAATCTAAACTCTAGAAAGGCACTAGACGTAAGCAAATTTCAGGATAATTATTTTTGCACAAAGGGTTCTTCTGCAGACGGTTGGTTGGCTGTCTGATTTATCAATGAATACTGCTTGTTCCTTAAACTAAACGAAAGTTGATGAGTTTGATGCCATTAGATTGGTCATACAACAAATGAAACCGTGCAGTAAACAAAGAAAGACAATAAAAGTCAATAGATCTGATCAACAAAATAGGCAGCAGAAATCAAGCAAACTGAAACTATATATGAAATGTATAACGAATCACTGGAGCAAATAAGGACACTGGAATGGCAACATCTCTAAACGAAGGTACAAGCAAATGAAAACAATTCAAAGAAAAAAAATCGACAATAAACAGATATATCGATCACCCCAAATCGCCTTTGAAACAAATTATAGCACTTCATCCCATGATAATCATTTTAAAATCCCAAGTGATAACTTATGGAGCTTTTGGCACTTCTGGCACTGCCAGTTTAGGCAATTCAGGTTTTGGCAGTGTAGGAAGCTCGGGTTTTGGCAAGGTGGGAAGCTCTGGTTTTGACAAAGCTGGTAGCTCAGGCTTTGGGAGTGCAGGAAGCTCGGGCTTTGGCAATGTGGGAAGCTCGGGTTTTGGCAAAGTTGGAAGCTCAGGCTTTGGGAGTGTAGGAAGCTCGGGCTTTGGCAACGTGGGAAGCTCGGGTTTTGGCAGCGTGGGAAACTCTGGTTTCGGCACAGTTGGCAGCTCAGGCTTTAGGAGTGTAGGAAGCTCGGGTTTTGGCAAAGTTGGAAGTTCGGGTTTTGGGAGTATAGGAAGCTCGGTCTTTGGCAACGTGGGAAGCTCAGGTTTCAACGAAGTAGACAGCTCTGGCTTTGGGAGTGTGGGGAGCTCAGGCTTGGGCAGTGTCGGAAGCTCGGGTTTTGGTAGAGTTGGCAGCTCAGGTTTTGGCAATGTAGGAACCTCCGGTTTTGGCAAAGTTGGTAGTTCAGGCTTTGGGAGTGTAGGAAGCTCGGGTTTTGGCAACGTAGGAAGCTCCGGTTTTGGCAAAGTTGGCAGCTCTGTCTTTGAGAATGCTGGAAGGTCGGGCTTTGTCAATGTAGGAAGCTCGGGTTTCGGCAATGTGGGCAGCTCCGGCTTTTGAACTGTGGGAAGCTCAGGCTTTGGCAGTGTAGGAAGCTCTGGTTTTGGCAACTTGGGGAGCTCGGGTTTTGGCAACGTGGGCAGCTCCGGCTTAGGAAGACCCGGAATCTCAGGTTTTGGCAATGTAGGCAACTCAGGCTTAGGAACTTCAGGCAAATTTGTTTCCAGGAGGTGTCGCGCCTCTGATATCGAAGATAAAGCAATAAGCAACAGAAAGAAAATAGTATAATTGTTGTTATAAGCCATTGCTTGCAGCAGAAGATAGATTGATAATTCAATATACTTTTGAGCAAATTGCTTTTGATGCATGAAAAAGTATCTGCACCAGTTTATATAGAGATGGGATGCGAAGAACAAGAAGCTCTGTTGGCCTGGTTGGCAGGAAAAATAAAGGTTAGTTCAACTTCTTTATTGATAATGCCAATTACGTATCAGTTAACTCATGTCAAAATTTCCTAGTTGGACACCTATAATAAATTATTCAACCTGGTAGGTAATGATATATGCTACTGTTCAACTCGAGTTTCTTAAAAATCCACATACTTCAATCAAGCTCCTATAAAAATTATCGAGTCAAGCTAGCTTAAGAAACAGTAAATAATTCTGCCCCATGTCAAGTTCTGAAAAAATTCCTACTAAACTTTATAATGGTTCATAAGATTCATGTAACAACATGGTTTAATTAATATCGCGGAGTCGTGTAAAACTTCAGTTATGCACACACAAGTCCAGCTTGCTATAAGAACAACTGAGTTCGAGTAAGAGGATTCATTGTCCAGTTACAATCTAGGCACAACGTATAACATTAAGTTTGATTAACTTCTGAATAATAGTATTCTCACATGTAACTAAACCAACTATATTCAAAGTACCATTGGAAGAGTTATTTATGCACACCGACATTATTGGCTCAACAATTTAGCCCAATATTTTATATATGTTGATTTTATTCATATGAATTAATATATAATTTACAAAGTTCAATTAAATTTTGGAGTGTTTATCTTAATAAATTCATCCTCATGTGATGAGATTTCTTTCTTTTTTTAATTACATGGGGTGAGATATTTTTTTCACTATCACTTCATATCGAACTCAGACTTCTTCCCTATGCCTTCGCATACAGAAAATGTTTGTCATTTCACCACAAATGGGTGGCTCCTGTGTTTAGTTTTCTAGCATTCATGAATTTGTCTTAATTACCTCATGGCATGCTCAACTCATCAACTTATATCAAATTAAAGGACAACCACTTCATCCAAAAAAACATTCATTTTTCAAAGTCTACATTCCGTGTCTGTAAAAGTTAAGTGTACATATAGCTGAAATTCAGACATTAACAATTTCAATTCTTACATAATCTCTGAATAAGAAACTAATAAAAAAATCTATTCTGGTATCAAATACAAAGGATCACCTATGACAGCAAACTCAGCTCCAAAATTCTTGGTTGCCAATCGAGTAACCCCCATCGGCTTTCGAACTGCTTCCCTTGTAGTCAAGGGTCCACTTTTCAAACGTACAATCGATGAAGTCATAGTAGCCACCATGAATCGAAAGCATCCCATTTTTCACCCGCTCTTCTATCCATGGATAACTGAGTAAGTTCATCAACGACCTGTTAATCGATTCCTGCACAAGTTGAACAGAGTGTAATCAGTATTCGGCCAAGAGACTGGAATGTACTATAGCCTACATGCACCAATAATCGCAATGTGGAGCTTGAGTTGTTATAAGGATTAAAAATTTTCACGAGCGAGCCTGGGGCACAAGGCTCATGGAGCATCCGAGCACAAATTTTTTTTATATTTTTTATTTTCCTTAAATTACTATTTTATTCAAAATATAACAATATATATTTACAATCCATTTCACAAAAATTGAAGGGTATTTATGTCAGTAATTGAACAAAATTTAGCTCACTGTGGCTCGAAAAATTGAACTCATGGAGTGAGATTTCAAATTACTCAAAAAATACTAGAATAGAGATTGAGCTTAAAAATTACTGATTGACCAAACTGTAGCTTCAGTATTGAAATATTTTTTTGGTAGAGTTCTAGTAGGTCGCTGCTAAAACAAAAAGAGACTCAAATACATCCTTTTAATCAACCATAACTTTTCCTATGATAAATGTCATCTGTCTTAAAATTTTTCTTATTCATATGCTCTCAGCCCTTATTCTTAAGATATTTAAGTAACCTCCAACGACAATCATAATGCATCGAATCTACAAATAATTAAGACTATATTTGATTTGATTATCATGTTTCGACTTCCACCCTTGAGGCTTGAAATCTTCAATCAAAATGTATGATAATCGAAGACAGAATTCATTTTCTAAGTTTCATACACATGTTCGGGCATATTCATGATACAGGAGCTAAAAAACAACCTTTATCGCATTTTATACGACACAGTACATGAAAAATCTAAATCAGATAACACATATACAATAAATACAACCAGAGAATAACAGGGAACACACCTTTTCACAGTGTCTGCACTGCTGATCAAAGTCGAGGTTTGAAGCAGCAGCTTTTGTTTTCAACTTTGCTGCCTTTCCGACAATCACCCAATTTTTAATGAAGCTACTGGAACGCAAATAGGCGGGTGTGAGAAGCACTAAGAAATCAAGATGAAGATAAGTGAGAAATTAACCAAAACCTTGAATTACTATTTATTTCATCTTGATAGCTCATTAAGGCTTTTATTCCTCCACAGCAGCTGTGGCCAACAACTAGTATATTTTCAACCTGCAGACATTGGTTGATGTTCTGATAAGGTACTTTACGATAAGATGAAAATGTCCAGATTTCATGCTACAAAAACTTTTTTAGTCTTTTTAACCGTTTGTGGCTTTCTAAAAACTTTCACAATGATCTTTTAACAGATGTTTAATAAATTCCTAAAATTTCCTTCAGTTTTTGCACAGATGGTTGCTAGAGAAAATTGATAAGAGTGGCAGACAATCTAAAGTTTCGATTAGCAAATAATTACTTACTTCAAGAGAAGTAACAGCAAATTCAAGGGCAGCATTTGTCTCTGAAGGTCCATTCTGCATCAGAAGAGTATGTGGGAATCACATACAGGATAACATCTTTAATAGTACATCGCAAAACTCAATTCCAATATAGTAAAGTATCATTCTTCTTAATTTATAGATTTGTAAGCCCCAGATAAATTCTACATCATACCTCGTGAGGGGGCACCAAGTTTGCCACATTGCGAACCACGAAAGCTTCTCCTGGTTCAAATCCTAGGATGCTGGTGGGGCAAACTCGTGAGTCCGCACATGCAATCACCATGAACTGTTCTTGAAAATGTTAGAATTTTACCGTGATAAAAAGATTTTTAAAAATTGATGGAAAGAAACCGAAAATGATACCTTAGGTGCTTGGTTTTGGGAAAGGCTTTGGTAATGTTCTAAGTTTTGCCTAGAAAAATAAGATGAATGTAAAACGAACAAGGTTTTTGACTTTATAATTGCAGGTAGATTTACATTATCTTACGAGTATTTCTCTTTTTTGAAACCAAGAAATCGATTTCTCAACTCCTTGAATTGATTGAGTGCCTTGTCGCTCACTACTGCACTTTTATCCATGATCTCCGAAGTTAAGACTGGAGACTCCATTAAAGTATTCAATCGGAGTGTTGGATTCCTTTAAGTATCCATGAAAGGAAGTTGACAGCACAAAAGGCACTGAATTAATACAAAACCCTATATCACAAGATGCAAATTTAGTTCTAAACATAAGTGTGCTTGTCTCTTTGGATCAACCTCCTAGTGTTTCATGGGAGTCTAGAGTCATAAAAGTTGAGCACGACATAGAAAACACCATAAGACAATATATATAGACCTAAAACACCTCTGTTCCACTCATATTTGTAGGGAGGATTTGATAAGTTGATAAGATTTATAAGGCTTATATAAATGAATCCTCTAGTAACACAAGTTACTCATCTTCGTAAATTGAAACAAACGCGAAATAGTAACCAGTAGAACTAATGTGCAGAGTCTTACTACAAATTCTAAATATTATTATCGGTGATATTGGGGGCCAGAGTTTCCTGTTTTGATGAGAAGTGGTCATGAAAAATGAAATCATGGAAATAAACCCACCATCACGTCTTACCCCTGTCCTACGATAAAGGAAGGAAGTAAAAATAGAGAGCAAACATACTAAATCTGTTGAATAATTATATCATGTGTGCCGCACAAAAAAAAATAGCCTACAATTCCCATCCAAGAAGATCAAACACCAGTTTCTACTCTTTAGTGTATCACTATATCTAAACAAACACGTGTAGGCATGAAACGTGAAAGTTGATCTTCCTTGGCGAAATCGGTCAGGTGCTCTAAAAAAATGAATCCTTGGAGGGAAATTTCGTTTCTCAAATTATCATTTGCAACTATCCAGCACAGGTAAAATCTGGCTAACTCAACGACCTTATCTCATTAAACTCCGAATTTTCATCAAACATGTTCGATTGGACACGCAGTGGTGTGAAACAAGCAACGACATATTACAGATTTTTTTTAAAAAAAATCAAAAACCATATATTATCACAAACGAAACGCATGTACACGACTGATGTGATCACAGGCAAAGAAAAGAACGATTTTATCAACAAATAAGACCCAAAGAAAAAACAATAAGCAGAAAGATCTGAACTTTGCAGCACCTACTTGAAAGAATCCGGAAATCTCAAATGGGTCTGCTCAATTTCCGAAGATCTCAAATGGGTACCAAAGATCTGCTCCAAAAGAAGAAAAAAACACCTCAATCTCAAGAATCAAACCAAATGAAATCAGACAGGATTGCATACAATTCATACAGACAGACAACAAAAGGAAGAAACGAAAGTTTACAGTGGAGGCCTTTGCTGGAGTCATGGAGATGTCCACAGAAGAGGAAGAAGACAGAGGTGACGAATGGAACAGTGCCTTAGCCATTAACAGATTTCTTCCCAGCACTTCAAGCTGCAGAATCTGCTGCTAAGCGAACGAGAAATCAAGAAATGCTTAAGAAATCACACAGCTAATAAATATAGTTCATAAATACGTGGATCTGGTGTCAGTTTAGAACCAACGTTCGTTGGTTGGATCACAGGACACGTGTCCTCCAAGAAAGACGGAGACAGCAACGTTTCTGATTGTTAGAAATCAATCGATTGAATCGAGGACAACAACGGAGAGAGATTAGATAGCTCTCCATAAACGCCTGTTTGCTTCAACGAACGCGCGGCGCGTGTGTATACAATAAATTTTTATATAAAAAAATTGTTGGAATTCAAAACTATGTTATTTTCCATAATATTTTTCTTAAAATCATATAATTTTGTGCGGATAACATTTCTAAAGAATAAAAATAAAATAAAATTAAAGGCATAATATTGTCTGATTTGAGTTTAATGACAGAAGATTTTAATTTATCCAAATATTTAATTTAAATTATTCATTTACCACATAGTGGCGTAAAACGTCTTGTTTGTCAAAATTATGTTGCGCCTAGGAAAATACATCTCATACAAGTACTTCGAGATTAAGGAATTTGATACCATCAATTTTATTGTATTGTATAGATGAATTTTATATCGAGCACGAGTGTTATTTCAAATTCATTCATTTCTTCCAACATAAAATCTTCTAACTACAACCTTAATAAATTCATCATCTGTCACAGTTTATCTATCAGTTTAGCTGCCATTAATTTCAAGATCAATGACCGAACCACTAGGATTCGATCTTTTAGCCAAAACGGGACAAGGCATCGTTAAAAGTCGCCATGTTTATTCGTTAAGCACGAACTGTCGTCAAGCAGATCCGCTTGATGCACGAAGATTGAGCTAGAGAAGAAGCTACAACGAAGGATAGAACTTCCCAACGCAGAATATTACATGTCAATAAAATTTCATAGGAAAAAGCCAATGCTAAGAAGAAAGAACGCTTCATGCTAAAGAAAAAAAACACAAAAACTAGTCCCCAAAAAACGGATGCAGAATGCTGCAACTAACCCCAGACGCTGCATTTTAGGAGGAACCATAAAAATCTGCCCACAGTATTTTCTTCCATGGCGGCGCTTAAAAGGCATCTATCAAAAAACCCATACTTTGCTTCGAAATTCAAGGCATCGACAACACTAGCGAAATGCTTCAATTTTGATGTTAGTCAACAAAGACTTAGATCAGATAGAAAAGCTACTCAGAATACGAGAAGCACAGTTGCGGTATAAAGTTAGCGCCGCACTACAAATGAAAGATAGTAAAGAAGGTAAAAGAACAAGCATTGCTTGAACGACACCGGTGCAAATTACCAGAATTCTGAAAGGCGCCTCTATCACATTTAGAAGCTCTATTAGCATGGAAACATCACAAATTTCATCCGTTAGTGATTCACTACAAATAAAAGAGTAAAGAAAGCAAAAGAATAAACATCGCTCAAACGAGAGCAGTGCAAATTACCTGCATTCTGAAGGATACCTCTATCACATGTAGAAGTTCTATTAGCGTGGAAACATCACAAATTGCATGATGAAAACACGATGCAGATTTAAATTTTTTAGTCCAACTTCGGACTTTAAATGTGTGTGTGTTGTTTCTAAGGTCATACTTGAGTAAGTGGTTAGATGAAGATAGCGACAATTAAATTAAGCAAAATATATTTACACAGAAGAAATAACTATTACGCATAACCAACTGAAATACCAAAATTACTTAATATTTGGAAGGAACACTGTGTATTGAAACGTACTTCATTATTGATAATAAGATTCCACTGGCAGTAAAAACATGCCTGGATGACTTCTAAAAGAAACTCAAAGAAGTTGAGTGACAAGGGTACAACTTTGCAAAAATCCGGCACGTGCTGTGACTAGGTGCTGTGTAGTATCCAAAAACACAATACATTTTTTGTGCCATATAACAAAATATTACTGACAACTCTTATCATTTAGAGAACTTAATTAGAGCATAACCAAAATGTAAGCCACAAAGGTACCTTCTTCAGTGTGACATTCGAAGTACAGCAAGTGACCCAATCACCCAAAAAACCAGGGTCAGCTAGAAAACAGGTCAAAAAAGCATGCTTAGCAAATATATACACATAATTTGGCCACAGAGAAGGATATCCAGGCAGATCTAAATAATTTACTACCACATATCAAAACAACACCACTAAATATGACTCTCTACACCAAACTGCCCACGAACCTGCAGTTACCAAATGCCACAAAACCACAAGGTCTTGCTTTCCTAAGCTGCCTTCACAACTTTATCATCACCAACAACATTAAGAATCGGAAGACTATTTAGAAATTCATCAAGACCCTCGAAAAAGCCAATCCCTTCAATGTTATCATCCTCACCACGACCAGGTCCATTTCCTTGGTTCACTTTAGGTGCAGGCTCCTCAGTTTCATTGCTAAACTCAACATTTAAATCTAACTTTCCGAAATTCTTGGCAACCCTGTTAGGTTGCTTTCGAGCATTAGCAGTTGCCCCTTTCTTACTAGGCTCACTAGCAGTCTCATTCAGCATCTCTACCACCCTATTTCGTGATGCAAATCCATCTTCTACATTGACATTCTTACGCTTATCATCTTGAGCTTTCTTGGCGCTACTGTTAGGCATCAAATCATTAGTCCCCTTCTCCTTGACATTTTTCACTTTCTTGTTCTTTGGCTCCCCATCATTCTGCCAACCAGTGTCAGACCCACTCGAGTCCGAGATCTCAATAAAAACCTCATCTTCATCAACATAAATTCTAGGACCCGAATTCTTCGTTTCAACCCCCTTTCCATCCCCATTTCGTGGAACACAGAACATAGGTGAAAATGGTGTCCAAGTGGAGGATGCAGACATATTTTTCCCCCAATTCTCCATTGACACACCCAATGGAAAGAAACCCCAGCAGCAGAAGTAAGCTTCTTGCCCTGCCATGACTGGTGGTGGCGCGGGGATTGCCACAGCCTGAAACGCTCTTCTACAGTTCTGGCACCTCAGAGTACAATCGGTATACACACCAGAATACTGGTACATGTAATAGCAATACGGGCATGCAGTCCAAAAAGGCAAATCACCATCCTCATCCTGCACTTCCATTGTATCTATTTCTACCTCATTCACTTCATCGTCTTCTACAGTCTCACCAGCATTAGTATTGTCCTTATCACTAACATTAGAGTAATCTTGCATTGGCTGTTTCTGCTTGTCATTCACAGGCTCATGGATTGACCCGGAAACACGAGTTGCATTACCAGAAAAATCAGTATAACTTGGTGGTGCCTGCTTATATGCAGGCTCTTCGCTCGACTTTGACCCACACCCATAAAATAAATTGGAACCCGAAGTAAAATCCACAAGATTCTTCTGTTGCGGTTGTGTATTTACCTGTTGATCGCGAAAAAAATTACTCCCACGAACGCTACTGCTTCCACCAGCGTGTACCTCAGGCTGAGCTACGGTACTCGGACCGCCAGCACCGAAAAAGATGAAATTTTGCGGCATTGTGGTGCTCTGGTTATGAAATGGGTCCGGCTGCTGCTGCTGCTGCTGTTGCTGAGCGTGAAAATAGAAAGAGAGTTCTTTATCGTAAATGGCTTTCCGCGAAGGGTTGGATAGTACAGACCATGCGTCGACAACCAGGCGGAAGGCCTCCTCAGCTAAAGGGTATTTGTTTCTTTGCGGGTTGAGGATAAGCGCAAGGTTTCGGTACCGGGCCACGACGAGCTCGGAGTCCTGGCCCTGCTGCGGTGTGAGGCCCAGGATTGAGTACCAGTCCTGCTGGTTGTTTCCGATCCGGATATCTCCGACGAGAAGCGTATCTACGATGGCCAGGATCTCGTCAGCGGGGGCGAGCGTCGGAACCGCGTCACGCGCGCGTGTCGCAAAGGATTTGCTCCCCATTAGATCACGTTCAGAGAGTAGCTTCTCCGAGATTGTCAGCCAACGCATAGCCTCCGCCCGCCTGGTGGTCGTCGGAAAAAATGTGTGCTCCATTTCTCTTTACTGTTTCTTGAAATTTCAGCACATTGGATTTTGCAGCCGGTGAAATAAAATGTAAGTGTGGTTCCAGTTGAGGTAATCGATAACTTGTTTTGACTTTTTTTTATTTTTTTAAAACTATATATTAGAGTTTCAAAAAAAAACTATATATTAGAAATTTAAAATATTTTTATATTATATGAAATAAATTTATGATATAATAAAAAAAATGTAACATCTCTCAAAAAGAAAAACCCGAGGATTGTTAAAAGTAAAAAAATTATGGTAAATAGTAAAAATCTCAAATTCACAAATATCTTAAATTATACTCTTTATAAAATTTTTTCTACTCAATTGTGTGTTTTCTTCACAAATTGAGAGACTTATTTATAGAATTTCTTTGAAAATAATCCAAAAATAAATACATCATTACATTCATCATCACACACTAATTTTCAATATTTACAACTCTTATTTTCAACCATCAATCTCTTATTTTCAACAAAGATTAAATTTTTTAAGAAATTATATAGTTTACAATTTTAAATTTGTTTTTTTTAAAAAAAAAAAGATCAACCGGATGATAAAAAGTATTTAAATAAGGGATAATTTGTTGAAAATACATTTGCACAATTTTTTTTTTGGTATGCAATTCCTAAGGACTTCTCCAACTCTGCTCTATTACAGCGTGAAATGCTATGATAGCGCAGGATTTCTCCTCCAACGGAGGCTGCGCCATTTATCCAAAATGGCGTAGCCTCCCTCCTCTGCGCCAAATTTGGCGATATTAGAAATATTATAAAAATATTTCTAGTTTTTTATTTTATTTTTGACATTTTTAATTCTCGTAAATATATAATTGATAAAATATCAGAAAAACCAACAACAAAATTTTGAAATTAAAATTACAATACCCAATTGAAATACAAATACAAAGATAATACATAATTGGAATATAAATTCGAAAATAATACATAATTGAAAATTACAAAGATAACAATGGGAATAAAAACATAAAAATGACAAACAAGGTAGATGATCAATAATCTCCTAAATTAGATCCCGATCCTCCAAAATCACCAAAATATTTCCCAAATGTGTAATTTTCGTGTTGTCCATGTTCTTCATTTCTTTTTATCAAAATTTTGGCTCGTTCTTTTCGAACAATTTCGCGCATTTCTAGATCACCTATCGTGCTTAAATCCATGTACAAAACTTTATTCTCCTCTTGAAGGGTTGCTAATGCTATTTGTTGTTGTCTAGTTTCAATTTTTTTTGTTGATTTGCTAATTTGAGCTGCTCATTTTGCAATGCTAGGAGTTTCATCTCATAACTTTGTTGAAGTTCAGTGGATCTTTTTTGTAATACATTTATAAGATCGCGATGCTCTTCTTTCATTGTAGATATCAATTCCAACACATTGTCGTCCCTTTTTTTCTTTAGTTTAGATTTTTTAACACCAAGAGGTCGCTGGGATGAAGTTAAAAGATTTTTTAAATTTGTTGAAGTTCAGTGGATCCTTTTTGCCAGGTTACTTTATATTGGTAAACAAGGTGAATTTCCTGGAATTTTGGGAAGTCTTGATTGCATGCATTGGAAGTGAAAAAATTGTCCAACGGCTTGGGCGGGTCAATATGCAGGTCGTAGTGATTATCCAACAATAATTTTAGAAACAGTAGCTGACTATGACCTTTGGATATGGCATGCATATTTTGGTATGCCCGAATCCAATAATGACATAAATGTTTTGGGATCGTCCAATCTATTTTCCAACATAGCACAAGGTATTGCCCCTCGAGCTCATTATACAATTGGAGGAAAAGAATATGATACATGATATTACTTGGCTGATGATATTTATCTTAAATGGTCAACTATTGTACAATCTATCGACGATCCACACGGTCCAATAAAGAAATATTTTGCAATGAAACAAGAGTCCTGTAGAAAAGACGTGGAGCGTGCATTTGGTGTTCTCCAATCTCGATTTGCGATTGTGGCATCTCCAGCACGTGCTTGGAAGAAACATCATTTACATGATATAATGACAGCATGTATTATAATGCACAATATGATTATCGAAGATGAACGTGACCTTAGCGCACCCATTGAAGATATGAGAGAAGCACCAACTCCGGATGTTGAAATGGTTGTCGATGAGAATATCAGATTTCAAGAATTTATCGCTCGATATAAAAGGATAAAAGACAAAGATGCTCACTATGCACTACGAAATGCTTTAATTGATCATTTGTGGGAGGAATATAGTTGTTCAGATGTTTGAATTTGGATTCATATTAAGTTCTGAAAATAAATTATTTGTATTAAAATTATATCAATTTTAATAATGAAGCATTTGTATTAATTCGTATTATAAATATTAGAGTTAATATATATAAGAATCAAATAAATAAAATTATAATTATAATACTAATATTAACATTAATTATAATTATATTGTTAAATTTATAAATAAATAGTAAACAAAAAGAATATTCTAGGAATATACTTTTTAGTGTAAGATTTGAAGTAAATGGGTTGGAGATGAATGTTATATTTGGTGCAGAAACTGCACTATTTTAGTGCAGAAACTGTACCAAAATAGATTTATGGGTTGGAAATGGTCTAACCCAAGCTTTTTTTTATTGTTTTCACCAATTTGACCTATAAAGTCACAATTTTGCCCTTTATTGGCATATAGCCGACGCACGTGCTCATTTATTTCATTAATTAATTTACTCACCGACTTCATATCAGGCGATTGTCAATTTCTCCACAATTTAAGATAGATTTCAGCATTTAAATTTCTAGAAAAAGTAAATTGATTTGGTGAGTTCTTTATCAATTGTTTTTTATATCCTAAGACTGTGAATTTGTTTCGAGTACTTCAAAATCAAAGCTTGAAAAATTGTAAGAGAAGCTTCGATCTTACAAAATTTATGTTCTGAAATACGAATGAAGTCTGGATCTGGAAGTGCAAGTATTTTGTTAGTTAGTAACTATCAGTACGACCTTGAGAAGCTTTATCTAATTACAATTCTTGAAGGCGTGTTGTTGATGTTCAATTACAAGTTAAGTAGTATGAGTTGGTTTATACTAATTGCATATCACTTGAATCCAAACTCAAATTATATAGTTGTCATACATATGAGATTACATTTGTATGGTTGTACTAAATATTTCTTAACAATGTTTGATTGATTTATAAACAATTACATTGTGTTCAATCGTATATTCTCTCACGCATAATAACCACCTATATTCCTTCATTTGTCATTAATAGATGATTATTCCACATAAAATAACAATTAATAACATTTAAGTGCATTCACCCAAATTTCTTTCAGACGGATTATAAATCTGGTGGCTCTGACACTACTTAATGTCACGTCCCGAAACTGAGACGGATGACACCGACGTTGTTTACAATCACACAATCGTAAACTACAAGTCTCAAAAGTACAGAATTTTTAAACCAGACTATTTATTTTATTAAACAAAATATTGTCTTTACATCTCCAAATCAAAAGTATTTGTATTTTATTAAACAAAATACAATTATTATATTTTAATTTTTGATAATTTTAATTTTTTTTATTTAGTGTTTTCAGCACTAGATAAGGAGTATAAAGTCAGAAAACAGACAAAATTGTAAAACAGACAAAAATAATATGTTACCCGACTAAAATTAAAATATGGGTTAAACCTTTTCAACTTTTTATTTCCTCCGTACATAAATTGGGTTTAAAATAAAAAAATAAAAATTTTCCTGCAGCGAGTGTTATGAACCGACCATTGGAGTGGGCTCATGCATCAAGCTAGCATAGGGTCAGCTTAGAAGAGTAGGCTATTTAGCTCACTTTATCTCTCTTGTCTGTAGTCTAGGGTTTCTTCTTGATTTTGGATCTCTCTCTCCCTTGGAGGAGGTGATGTCCTTTCCTTTCCTTTCCTCCCTGAATTAGCAAATTAAAGTATTTGTATTTCTAATGCGACGCAGAAATCTGACTCATCTTCCCTTTCTTTCTTTTTATTGCCGTGAAATTTGCGAGATTCTCTGTCGTTTTTGTGTTTATTTTTGGTAACAAAGGGATTTTGCTCCCAGATCGGTGTACTTCGATACAAGCAATAATATATATATATATATATGTATATATATATATACACATGTTTTTACCTTTTGTATTCCTTAATTTTATCAAAAACCCATTTCGCAAACCCATGAAAATCTCCATATCGCCTTGTCTCTATAATACTCTATCATGTTTACATGTCTGCGTAAATCTTACAAAAGCTTATTCATATTTTCTTTGTTATGGTGAAGCTATTTATATATATATATATATATATATATATTAATCTGTGTATGAGATCTTGTACGTTTTCCCTTTTGAGTTTAATTTTCGGGCCTTGATCAGATAAAAAAAATGGTGAGGCAAAAGATTCAGATCAACAAGATTGACAACCTGACGGCGAGGCAGGTGACCTTTTCAAAGAGAAGAAGAGGGCTTTTCAAGAAAGCTCAAGAACTCTCGGTTCTCTGTGATGCTGAAATCGCCCTTATTGTTTTCTCAGCTACTGGAAAGCTTTTCGATTTCTCCAGCTCAAGGTTCTCTTCTGTTCCCTCTCTTTTCTTTCTGTGTTCTCTAAAATTTGCTGAAACTCGAAACCCACATTGGACTAAGGCCCAGATCTACGAGTCTTTTGTTCGAAGTCTATATCATATGTCTCCAGTTCAAACAAAACATGAAACACACAGCAGAACCACACCAATCTTTTTTATATTCTTAGTCTCAATGAATTCGAAAAAGATCCAGATCCGTAAATCTTTGGTATGACAGTTGAAATCCGTTGTCTTGAGCAAAACATAAATTGAGGTCACTGTGTATGTCTCTGTGTGTATACATAGGACGACTGAATAAATACATACATATATATATGTATATTATCGTATGATTATGTTTCTGATAATATGCTGCGGGGAGTAGGGTCTGTGGGCATGTCTTTTTAGAGAAGACGCCAAGAAATAGAGACTGTATCAACATAAATGTTACTGTTTCCGTACCGTAAAATCCCAAAGAAATTTTCATTTACGTAATATTGTTTTTATTTTCCACGATCAATCAAATCAAATAGTACAATGCCATATATCGTAATGTTTGATTTTGTATATTATAGGTATATTTATCAAATCAAAGTCACGTAAGTCACGGTCTCAATTAAGATCATACACGGGATCCCTTTTTTTTTTTGGACTGAAGCTTATTTTTTTTGAAAATGGTGCATATATTTTTCGTTTTTTCACTAAGAAAGAAGTTTCATTTATGTCAACAGGATAAATTATATAATCTTTATCGATTTGAATAAATAAGAATTTGTAACCATTAATCCATCTTTTCCATTAATGTTAATTGATAACGAATCAACTTTATCTGCGAATTAAATTAAGTACAAAGAAAAAGAAGAAGATTTTGTAGCCATATTGTGGTGTTCTCTCTTTCAACCTTTTTCCTATTATATTGAGGACCTCGTTGTCCAAGATGGATTAACTCTATGATTTTAATGAAAGAAAATGGAACTTGAAATTTCGCTATTTATTATTTTTTTATTTTTATTTTATCATATACTAATTACCTATGTTCTCTTTGCCAAACTGGAAAATATCATTTTTTTTTTCTTCATGTTAAACAAGAAAGGGAACTATCTTACTAAGTTTGTCCATTTGAAAATTTGTTTTGTGAGTTAATGCGTGGCGAGCGTCTAGCTTGTAGTTGAAATCAGTCTAGCTTTTATGTTCAAATTGTGTTTCAATCTCATATTATATGCGCACACCTAGCTGAATGGCTCTTGTCAATTGAAAAAGAAACTCGCAGTCGTGCATCTAATACGTAGAAAACATGTATTATCGCACCAATCATGTATGCTAGATGTTGGAATTTTGCCAATCTGGTGAGAAGATTATCAAGGATTTTTCTATCCTACACCGGAAGTGCTTCTCACCTTATGATGTGTTGAAACTTTAATCCTTATATCATCAACAAATGATATTAACTTCCATTAATATGCGATGAACCAAATGAACTAATGCTGTTGGGATACGAGGAGAATCACTTCCCATGGAGGATAGACTAACTCTACTCATTGTTTCTTTTCCTGGATTTTTTTGTCTATAAACTGTTTTGTAATGGAAGCCCTCTACCAAATTTTGTTTCTTGAACGCAGAAGATGATCAAGATCCCACATGTACATGCATGCAATTAGATTTTATAGATTCAAGATTTGTTAAAATGATAAAATATCAAACTACGTACCAATCTAAACGTAAAACGAAGTAGACGATTTCACCTGAAAATTATGCTATACTTCTTATGGAAACTTGTTCTTGTACATACTCGTTCGGTTAAAGATGAGGAAACTAACCTTAACCCAAAATTTGACTGTTTCTTGTGTCTTTGAAGCATGATGCAACTCATTAAAAGGTATACTACGCAAACGGATAATTATAATAAACCAGGCCAGCAACCTCTCCTTGTTGATCAGGTAAATTAGTTGCACGATTTCTAACTTTGTTATATATGTTTTTAATCATTGAATACTTCTGCGTGTGCATTTTATATTGTGAGTGTCACAGTGAGATTGGGTTCTTACATTTTTTACCGGCAAGAGCATTAGTGGAACTTGTCAATTATTGGTTGGGATGTCCAGAAAAAAACCTAACAAGCATTGATCTTGGACAGTACATACAGATTAGCAAAGGGTTAGAAATTTAGTTCAGGTGTCATCCAGCAAGCTTAATACCAAGTGTTTTGTGAACATAGGAAGATTTAACAGATCAGCATCTGTAAACAGTCGAATGATTTCAGAGCTGATTTAGAAACGATTTACATGCAAATAATAGTGTACAAGTTATGTGAAATCAAAGCATTCAAAGAGCCAAATCGTCTTTAGCTAGACTCCAATATATATAAGATGCTTATTTGCAGTGAAAGATCAATCATCAAAGAATTATCTAAAAATTAAAGCAAGTTTCTAAAGGATTGAGAGGTTATGAGACCGCGAGGTTCTCTCTCAAAACACTCCTCTCAATCTCCATCATAAACCCATAACATGATTTTGTTGCAAGAGTAAAACTTTTTGTGGCGCCCTTACCCGAATCACTACTAAACAGACTAATAAGCATGCAAAATTTAAACTTGATAACAATTAAACAGCGGAAACTAAATAACTTAATCATCTTACAACCCAAACGAAAACATAACAATAATCTCAGTCTTAAACATTAATACAATAATATCGAAAACATAATCATGCACGAGAATACGATAAACCAAATAAACACTCCACTGGATTACCACCAAAAACCCAACTGTTCTAGCCACTGTCTTGGTCGTCCGAACCGTCCAACCTAAGACCTGCCCCTGGAATGGGGTGCCCAAGATGAAAACAAAGACGTGAACGATAGTCGTCCAATACGAGAATGTAAGAGTATACAAACTGATATGATGCATATGAAATGCAATATGCTCGGAAATCAAAGATCAAGTCAAGAATCTCATGCTCAGTCTAGAAGCACCTGAGTGTGTAGTTTCTGATATGCCCTAGACATGTTTTAGCTTCCACACTCATCATCAAGACGTGGACCTACAATGTTCAAGGTCATCGGTGCCCGCGGGTCCCATCTGACACTTTAGCTCTCGATGCCCAACCGTCAACAATACAGAACAGGGCTGAGCGGCCCCAACAAACGATGTATATCTCAAAAGATATCAGGCCCAACGTTTTATGTCATGCATAATACCCCAAAGCAGTAAAACATGTATCATGCAACAGATAAATATGCAGCATATAAGTGTGTATACTATGTTTGGATATCTCAATCATTACATCACGTATCTTACTAAAACAGTCTGATAGAAAGTTTACTCGTCTGAACCTAGACAATACCAACATAATGAAATCACTATCAAGCCGGATCCTGAATTACCAAACATGCTTCAAAGTTCTTCCTGATGACCTTTACATCACTATTTAAGGCTTTAGGATTATACCTGCGTCCGTTGTCAGCCCGCTGATGATGTCTCGATCTGCGTCCCGGTTCACCGACCCCTCTTCGAATCGATACTAACTCCGAAACTTCTCGACACCAAACTTCCCTAGAAACTGGCTAGAAAACCTAAGGTATATGACTAGAACTCGAGAGATAGTAGCTGAAGGAAGCGGTGTAAGAAACAAATGAAATCAGCTTCCATATATAGGCTGCATTCGGACTAGATCAGAAGAACTGAAATCATTCTTATCTGTCATATGTTACAATCTCATTCGTCTAGTTGAATTTCTCAGGATAATGTAATTTGAAGTAGATTGGGTTATCCATTTTAAATTAGCTGGATCTCGACCAATCGATATCGAATTATCAATTCCTTAATAATGTTTAATTAACAACCGTTTAATCATCTTTTAATTAATATTTCATTCAAATAAGAATTCGAGTCATTACATCTTTTGTGTTTAANGGAGAAGAGCTTGAAGGACTTAGCTTGGATGATTTGATGAGACTAGAGAAATTTGTGGAAGGAGGATTAAGCCGTGTTGGAAAATTTAAGGTTAAGTTGTCTCAATTCTATAACACTCTTTAAGTCCACGGGGCTCGGTGTATATTGTTTAATTCTTTTGCTAATACAATAATAATAATTTATGAAATATTATCGGAAGCCAATTTACTTTTTTATAGTTGTTTAAATTGACTACAATGCATATTTACGGAAAAAATAATTTGTTATGCTCGGTTATATATTTCGTTATATACAAAATTATGAAATTATGTGGCGTATGCTTAAAATTGCTATATTTTTTATGTCACAGGATGAGAAGTTCTTGAATGAAATCAGCATCCTCAAGTCTAAGGCATGTACTGAAACCAGACCTGATTTATGACCTTGATTTTAATTAATCCAAGAATATTAATGGCCGTAAAATGTTGTCTAAAACTTCCAGGAATCAGAGCTAATTGAAGAAAATGCACGGTTGAAACAACAAGCAGAGGTGATTTTTAGCTTTTCCCAAAAAAATTGCAATTTTTGTTACGCGAGTTAGTTTATGATTTTGGTTCTTTATATATGTTGACCACTCTCATTTCAAGACCTGTGGTTTTTATACACAATATAAAATGAGAAAATTATATTTTTAGTCTTGTACATTTGTCTCTTTGCAATTTTGGTCATTTATATTATCAAATTTTTGTCTTAGTCTGCTACCTTTATTTTTTTTTATAATTTTAGACATTTTACAAACATGACGTAGCAATCATGAAGAAAAAGATTAAAATTACAAAAAAATCGAAAGATACATGATGAATAATGAAATTTTATATCATAAATGACCAAATCGCAAAGAAGCAAAGATAGACTATCACTTCAATTTTCCCATGGCTTAAGTAATTGTTAATCTTTATGCAATTTATAATGACAAGCTGATTGTTTCGGTTATTGTCTATCATACCGCTTGCATTTGAAAGTATTTTAGGTTATGTTTGGATTCATATATTTCAAATCAATGGGTTCATAGATTTCAAATATATTTTTATTGTTTAGAGAAGTAAGATCATAAATTTTAAATTTCACCTTTACATGTTTATATAATATTTCATGTTAATTACGATAGATTTCAAGTTCACTTAATTATAATGTCATTTGAAATACATTCTACTTTGTATTAATAATGTGTAAACAAGTCAGAAATAGATTTAATATTTGATCAATTGTTTCATTGTAATCAATAAAACTACAATCGAAATCCATTAATTTCAAACTCTTCTCCCGAAACACAACCTTTGTTCTAAAAATAAGAGGTGAAATACATGAAAACACACATCGTTAATTAGATGCATTAAAAAATATGCACTACATGCATGAGCTATACATATTCATGTACATGTTTGATGCAGAGCTATGAAGGCATGAGAATGGCAGTTGAAGTTGATCAAGGGAATTCAGCAGGCTCCATTACTAACAGTCATAGCTTCGTGCTCTGTGCTGAGGACAAAAGCGACTCCGATACTTCCCTCAGGCTTTGGTACATAACTATGCTTAACGATCGTTTTATTTTTAATGAAAATTTAATTTTTGCTTAATTATCATCTGGTTTAAAACCATAATTCTCAAATATGGTTTACCGATTGTTGCAGCCTGTAA
Organism: Primulina huaijiensis; assembly: GCF_012295235.1. Taxonomy (NCBI): domain Eukaryota; kingdom Viridiplantae; phylum Streptophyta; class Magnoliopsida; order Lamiales; family Gesneriaceae; genus Primulina; species Primulina huaijiensis. The sequence continues at coordinate 1,431,887 of NC_133316.1, forward strand.
ACTATTCATCAAGAGAAGGGTTGATGACATTCAGCAAGCAAGCAGTGGAGAACTGTGGGTTCTCTTAATTTGGGTTAATATAAGATTAATATATATAATAATTTATTATTTTTTGTGTTAAGTTGGACCGGATGTTTCCGATTTTCTTTATATTTTAAATTTAAATGCTTTGATAAATGTACGACTCTCCTACTTGATCGGTTCCCTATTAGATGTTAACTATGAAAAATATTTGTGATGCAAATGCAATTTGTACTCTTCATTTCGAGTGTCTAAATATAGCCACGATATATCAATCTTTTTTAGGTATAAAAAATTAACTTGGAGGAATTCATTTTGGTTCCAAATATTTAACTATAGTCTTAATTTGAAAACTATTATATCAATTTAGTCTTGAATCTTAATTTGAAAACTATTATATCAATTTAGTCTTGAATCTTTTAATTATGCTCAATCCTTTAAGTTAAAAAACTTTCAAAAATATCCAAAATACTTTGGTTTCATTATTATTAGAAAAAAATTACACGGAGTAATGAAATATCAGAGCTTGTGTTTTTAATTCAGACATAGTAATTATTATTATTTAGTTTTAGTAACTTTTTTGTCGATGACGAGATTTTTATCAAAAATCCGTGTAATTATTTTCTAATAATTACACGGATAGTCAAACAAAAATTCAAACCCTATAACAACAACCTAGTTCTAGTAATATGATTTCAGGAGGAATGTTACCACGATCTTTTGTAATAAAACCTTTGTTACATTAAAGAGAGAATGTCAAGGTAGTGGAAAAATCTTTCACTGATATCGAGAAATGATCAATCTCATTAAAAATGTATCAGAAAAGAAAATAATCTGATGACAATAATAGAAAGGATTGATCTCGATGATCTCCAAGACCATGCAGTGTTTTTTGCAAACCTCAATATCGTAGATCTAAAATTGAACACAACCGAGGTGAATAACCCCTAGTTAACAAAATAATTTCTCAAGAACCACCAAAGAAAAGTGTGAGATCCTATGATACAACATGAAAGGATCCCAAAGTGATTTTCAAGTTGGTGGAGAAGCACAACCAACAGGAACAAGGTCAAGAAAGAATCAAATTCCTTTGCACCGTACACCATATGGAAAGACTGTTTTAGAACTAATACATCATTACGAGGTTATGTTTAGCCTTGACGTAACGCACTTAAAAAATTGAGAAGATCTCGTAGATGATTGAACATCAACTACGAGAATCACAACATGAACACTTAATCTCATCAACTACAATTCATTAAAATTTTAGAAACGAGTCTTATGAGATCAGTCAAAATTGTCTGAGAATGACTTCAACAGAAATCAAGCCGGAAAATATCTTAGCGAGATAGCAAGAAAATGGCTACCCTATTTAAATGCCAGTTTATAGGGGTAGACTATTTTATAATCAAGATACAAAGAAGAAAAATAAATATACTCAAGCTATGTATAAATAATCAAAATACAAAGAAGAAAAAGAAATATACTCAAGCTTTGCATAGTCTTGAATTACATGAAATCTGTTTAGTATATGAATACATTATGTTATTCAATAAATATATATAAAATTCAGGAGTCGAAGAAAATACATTAATGCAAATTTTCTTCACTAAGATGTCAAGTCTATGGAGAGAAATGCTAATAAGGGAATATATTATTAGAAATCCAGTTACTCCTACCAGACGAGCTATTTTCTTAAAGAAAAAATGGCAGAATGGTGCCATATGATGCCATTACAAAACAATTACAAATAATTAAGAGTATTAATAAACATACTCCTCTATGTTGCAAAGAAAATGATCTTCCTATAATAATTATAAGTAAGCAACAAAGACAAAAAATGAAAAGTTTTAGATCTAATCTTTATGTCCGAAATGGGAAAAAGTAGAGAAAGTTCTTGGAAAACAAGAACAATATGGTCTAAGCAAAAATCCAGATCTTATAATGGACAAAGAAGTGGACCATCAATGAATAAGATGTCATTCCAATCATCAAACTCATATCAAAATACGGGTCGAACACCAGCAGAGAAAACTTTCAAAAGAGCTCACACCAAAGCCAATAAAAATTTAAAAGATTTTAATTGCTGGACATGTGGAGCAAGAAGTCATATTTCGACCAACTATCCAGAAAATGATAGAAAGGTGGCAAGACGCTTCAAATCAACTCTATATATCAAAGAAGCGGTTTATTGCCAAGATCTAGTTCAAATATACAAGTTTGAAAACATTCACTTGGACGAGAGTATTTATGAAGATGAAGAAATCTTGAGTCAAGAAAAATTTGATGGTAAAAATCATCATCTAACTAAAGACGAAGTGTTAAGACACGAAACACACGAATATTTGTCCGATTTATTTAACGAGACAACCATATCTCATAACATGGCACACAAGATCACGAGAGAAATTCCAAACCTACAGAGATATCAAGGATTTTCTGCAGGACATATAAATATTTTTTTTAGGAAATCTTGGCATAAGAACAGAAAACATCATATAATTTATAAGGTTTCCGGAAAGGAAATGACAATTTCCATGGAACTAACGGGAAATCAGATTGAGACTCAATTAATTAATTTTTAAGAAATAAAAGAGGAATTACAAAAACTCAAGCTAGAAATAACATGAACCATGTCATGCATTCATATTGGAGCAGTCCAAATCAAGATAAAAAGTCACTTTTAAATAAGGGATATATTCACTTCTTGTTATTGCTATATGTGATAAAGGAATGAGTAATCTTCAAAATTCGATAATGAGAACTATCTCATGAAATCTCTGTGCAAGAAAAATTATAGAAGTAATTTATCTAAGAATTGCCTACAATATGAAAAGTCGAAATTTCAATCGAGCCTTGACGTTACATCAAACCTTCAAGGAAAAATGCTAATGAAAAAAGGTAATAGCTCGTAGTCTATTACTTATCAAATTTCATATGATCTCTATGATACACATCATTCAGAATTGTTTATTAGAAATGAGTTTATAGAAATTCCAGAGATATTCAGAAAAGTTGCTCAAATAATTTATCCAGAAAGAATCGAGTTTCTTTTAATACAGGAAATATATATCCAGATCCAAAACAAATCGATTCTACAAAGAAATCAAAGTTTTAGATTAGAACCAAAGATACTATATTTTCAGGGAGATATGCTCACAAGTCACGGGTGGGAAAAAACACTTGTACAAGAAATTCAACCGGTAACGAAAAGCTTTTCAACAATAGGAAAAAATGTGTAGAAGGATGGAGGGAAGTTGAAATATTATTCGATATTATAAGACAAAGAAATCAATTTCCTTGTAATACCATCCATTATTTGAACAACTTAGATATGAAATTATCAAGAAATGATAAACATCAGTGAATTGGAATTTTATATCAAAGGAATTTCAGGAAAAAAAACCAGATTAATTGGTTTTTGGGTTAGAATTTCTCGAGGAATATAAACATTGAAAATGAGATGGAATTTATGGAAGAAGAAAGAATATGGAAAATTCAATGACCACGAGTCTCATTCTCGATATACATTCCAGTAGGAATGTTATATGAATAATATAAAGAATAATACTTTGCTACTTATATTGGTTTAGGGGTTAGAATCTGTACAACAAAAATAAGAATTTTTCCAAAAGAATTGGAAGAAGAATTACCTCATATTGTTGGACGAGATTTCTCCGAACGAATCTTAATCTTATATAAAGGAATTAAGATGACTAAAATGTTAATTAGAGATACTGGGAAAACACATTGGTACAAGGTGAAAACACCACCCATCTATTTTCATGATACAATAGAACACATTTTACTAGGAAATAATTTCTCGCAAATGTTAAAATCATATACTCAAAAAAATAAAACTAGACGATTAGTGTTCATAATACCATGCAATCATAAAATCATAGTCCAAAGACTAACACATTTTTATAGAAATTTACCAATCCAGTTTCACAGCAAGAAATGTGATAAAGGAAAATTTCTATACCCAAAAATGAAATATAACAGAAAGTTTGGGGAAACAATGCTCCAAATAAAAACATAACAAAACCTCCAACCGGAAGAAATGGATGTCCTCAAAATAGCTTTACATTAGATAAATATAGAGTTAGAAACAAAATAATCCTAGAAGATGCCAATAAAATGATTAAAGAAAATTACAATAAAAATCCTTTGGCATGGTGGGAAAGAAACCAACTCCAAGCCAGCCTTAAAAGAAAAGAAGTAAAAATACATGAGTTCGTAATATGTAAGTATATCCGATGAACATAGTTAATCAAAATGATATGCAGATTATTATCAATGAATATTTGGACATTTGTTTAATCAATACAGAAATATGACCATATAACAATCCAGAATTTCTGTAAGGAATCATGGTGATATCAAAAGAAACAAACCTAGAATAGTTATTAATTTTCAATAAATTAATAAAATTCTGGAGTTTGATGAGTATTTTATACCTAGCAGAGAATATTTAATAAGTTCAATATGCAACGCAAAAATATTCTCTAAATTCGATTGCAAGTCTAGATTTTATCAGATTCGGATGAAGGAGGAAAGCAAAAAATTCACAGCTTTCTCCATATCATAAAAATGTTATATCTGAAAAGTATTACGAATGAGATTGGTAAATGCATCTATAATTTATGTTTGTTTATATTGATGATATTTTAATATTATCTAAAAATATAGATGAACATGTTAAATATTTAGAAATAATTTCTAAAGTTTGTAAACAGGAATGAATTGTCCTATCTGAAAATAAGGCAGTCATCACTGCAAGGAAGATTGAATTCTTTGAAGTAGAAATCGATTAGTCAGAAATAATTATACAAGAATACATGAATAATCATGAAAGAACATATAGTGAAAAATGTGCAGAATTCTCCAAATTAACTAAAAGAAAAGAAAAACTTCAAAGCTTCTTAAGAATTGTTAACTTTACTGGAATTTTCATTAAGAACTTAGCAAAACACATGAAAATATTTAGTCAATTATTAAATAAAGATGCAAGATTCATATGGACTGAAGAACACACTAAAAGACTTAGACAACTAAAAGATATTTTCAAAAATCTTCCAAAAATGGTTAATGCTCAAGATGAAGATGATGTGATATTATATACAGATATCATTGGTGTGCAGCGGTTGTAATGTGCAGCGGTTATTACAAAGCTCACAACAGATGGAAAACTATCATGCAGGTATTGCAGTAGACTATTCTCATATCCAAAAGTCATACGATATCATATCAACGAAATGAATTTTATGAAGTAAAAAAGCTTTTGAAAAATGTCCATTATTTTTTTTTGCAAAATAATTTACCTTAAAGGTTGATAATGTACACATAAAAGTTTCTTGAAAAATAGAATTTAATCTAAACCAGAGAGGCTAGATTATTAAGATGACAAATTTTATGTCAAAATTATAATTTTTATATTAGTATTATTCTTAACAAGAGATGAAAAGCTAATGTTGATGCTAGCATGAAAATACATAGGCATTTGAGAGAACACCTTGAAATGCTTCAAAACGAGTTCAACAAGCTTGTCCTAAATGTAGAAATTTCGGGTAAGCTACAACAAGTTGATAAGAGCACTATCTCTGATCGAATTACATGTTGTTTACATACTTATACTCAGTTATGGTTTGTATTATTAAAGCCTATTCTCCATACTGTTGAAAAATTAATGGCTTCTCAATAAGAGACTTTTCGAATACAAGGCTCTACACCTGGAGCAGGGGATTCAAGTACTCTTAGAACAAGTGCTAAGTTAGGATCATCTTTATATTAGTCGGCCCAAGCAAAAATTGAAGTTCTGGATCCTTATCTCTAGCCCTCAAGTCAAACCTTCCCATTGGGGGTTGAAGATGGAGAGATCAACCTTAGATCTTAAATCGACAAGGAAAAATCTAAGGTTGATACTAACGAGCCTATATTTTTTTCATTTCAGGTTTATCAACATATCTGAGAGAAATTAAAAACAAGAGTATTTATCAACCTAACCATAATCCGTGTTGACATAACTAGAAAATATCCTAGGATATGGATGAAACCAAATTTCTATCTTAAGGAGGTCAAGACATGAAATGAATTTAGGGCTCTTGCCTCAGTTTATAGTACATCATCCAGCTTTTCAAAATTTCAGCACTACCTAAGTGGATTCAGGAAGCTCTTCATGAAACATGGACGAACAATTATTATTTGTTCAGTGGAGATATTTTGAAGCTTTATTTTTTTAGTGTAGCACCAGAATCAGCAGGAAAAGGCTCACACGAATCACTTCATCAAGTTAAGAAGATCAGACATGACTATTCAGAAGTTCATCAACGATCCTCCAGAAAATGAAACACATATTGTTTCATCATTCACTGAAGATGAAATCTCCACTAGAAGTATGTGGATTATGGGTCTGTCTCACGGAGATCGACAAAGTCAAGTTTTCATTTAAGTTTTATCGAAATTATGTAAATGAAATTTTTTGTTAAATACGATACCATGAAAAACTACAAATTTTACAGAAGAAATATATGAAAAGAAAAAATATTTTGTGGAACAGCAAGCTGTCGGGATTAAAGAAACTCACAAAAAATTCTGCAACATGGCTCATGTTGGAAGATGGTCACAGAGTGTCGAAACAAAAAGAGCCAAAATTCGAAAAAGATTTTCGGCCAAAATCTAACCGGAAACACACAGCACACACAAGTCCAAGCCGTCCACACAAGTCACGTTTTCTATGGGGACCATATAAAAACAAGAGATTTCTTGACAAAATAAAGATAACATGTGATCCAACCACTACAATAATGGAACATTAACCACTCAACCTTTTGTGACGAACCAATAAATAGTGGTTTGATCGGACCACCTACCACAAAAGTCTGTCGGCCACAAATGGCAATAATTCAAGTCTAAAGTCCATATTTAAAATCCACCAAGACTTTCATATATATTAAAGACAGAAGGAAGTTGAAAACATCAACCATTTTATTCAATTTTCTTTCAAAAAAATTCTAGTTTATGTGTTTTGTATTCCAAGCTACGATAAATAGCTAAACAAGTTTTTCTTCCTCTATAGGAGTTTACTATTGTAAAAATATATAGTATGTCTGAATAAAATTTCTAAGTTTTGTTCTTTTCATGTATTATTTTCAAAATTAATATATTACTGTGGATTTGAGGTAGAAAACGAAACAAGATTGTGCTAGATGTTGCTGAAAGAATCTGCGATAGGAATCATCATTTGCGTCTATGTGGTTAGGATGAGAGGAGAGTGAACACGACCCAGTGACATGTCAAAACAATAAAGAGTAAATCGAGAACATGGCAAAACAATAAAGAGTAAATCGAAAATTTTCCCGTGATTTCAAGACGAAATAGATATTTGATGAATAATCGTGTCCTTTTCCTCCAGAATTTATTATTTAAACAACTTATCATATGATATTTTGAAAATCAAGGTGATTATACATCAAATATTTTTGATGATGAATTAGTTATTGTCCTAATATAAAAGACACCTAATATTATAAGCGTTAAGCTAAACTGGAACACTTGTGAAATGGAGTCCAATTAATTTGAATAGATTTAAAAGGTTCTGGTACCGCACATACCGAAAGTCATAACCAATAATAATTATTTGAATAAAATCTTTTAAATCATACGTCAAGTCAAGCGTCACAATCTTTTTCCAAGCAAAGATACTATACCAAATGTTATGACCGATAATAGTGATGATACTTGATGATAATAACACAACTCAAATAGTTTAAATCATATGACAAAATAGTTTTGATCGCTCCCCGAGCAAGAGTAATTATTGTAACACAACACTTTCAACTACATTTTTATGAATCATCTGCTAACATTTTTTAATCAAAATGTTAAAATACTATTAAAATCTTTACCAGAATTTATTTAACTAATGGTCGAATAAAAAAAATTGTCGGTACTTTTAATACGTGATAGGAGATGAGGGAAAAATTGTAATGAAATATTTAATAAAAAAATTTGATTATTAATAAGATTTTAATTTAGTGTATACCAAAATATTATAATTTGTCTTTTAAATGTATTTCTTTTAATTACATTATTACACTATATAATATAAATTAGAATACCCCCACCAAACGCTGAAGACTCGCTCCGCTGCATTGCACAGAATGTGTTCGCTTCGTAAATCTCCCACGGTTCTCGTTTCCTCCTTCACTCTATTTTCTCCTTTGATCCCTTTTTCATGTTGTTTTCTCTTCCCCCTCTCTCTCTACACTTTTTCTGGGCAAATTTTTTTTTGGAGTTTGAGGTAAATTTTGTTCGTCGAGATGGATGAAGAATATGATGTGATTGTTCTGGGAACTGGGCTCAAAGAGTGCATTCTCAGTGGCCTCCTCTCTGTTGATGGCCTCAAAGTTAGTACTTTTAGTCTTCACTCTCCATGCATGGATTTTTGTGAATGAAGTAGGATTGTGTGAGTAATTGCGATTGTTGGCTTTGCATCCCGTGATATCTGGGATTGAGCCCAGTAAATTTCTGGGATGTTTTGAATATAGTATAATATGGGAGTTTATGCATGGATGGTATATTGTTTGTATGATTGCGTGTATTGATTTTGCTTGCAGTGATTGTTTTGGTCTAGTTTGTTGGTTTCTAATCAGATTAACCAGAAATTTTTTGGCCTTTTTGAGTATGATTTAAGAGTTAGATAATCAACTGTTCTAGATTGCAGTCTTGATCTTGTTCGTCATTGCCATAGAAAGAACAGGATCTGATGATTTCTGGATTCGTAGATTTAATGGTGTGTTTGGCACTGCAGAAATGCGTATACATGATCGTAAATTAATCAGAGTGCAACCATTTCCAATTTTGGATTGATTTTATATGAATTTCAAATCCAACTTGGCATTTTCAAGTTTTAATGTCCACTAACTAGCGGCTGGATCAATTGAGTTTTGTGAAATTTGATGTCCACTTACACTCATCATTGCTTCAGATTTTATTAAAGATGGAGCTTCAAAGATTTAATCTTGTGTTTTCCTAACAGGTGCTTCACATGGACAAAAATGACTATTATGGAGGAGAATCCTGCTCTCTCAATTTAAATCAGGTAATACTCGATACAATCATGGAATATATACGGTCTCTTACAAATGCAAAATTCCAAGCCCTTTGGTCAGTTTTGTTTTATAATATCTATAGAAACCGTATCGTTCAAAGAAAAATAGATTAGTAGAGTGAATATCCATATTATTATTTGAACTTCATGTCGGGTTTCCCCAGTTTGTTTTAACAATTTATATTTGGTTCCATAGCTCTGGAAACGCTTCAGGGGAAATGACCAGCACCTAGAGCAATTAGGAGCTAGCAGAGAGTACAATGTTGATATGATTCCAAAGGTATTTGAGATTTTCTAATGATATTAACTCTTTTACCTTCCACGATTTTGCTACAATGCTCCAAGGTTGGTGAGTCATATGGATACATCAAATCTCAAGATATTCTCATGCAACTTTTGCTGTTGAGTTTCAACTTCTGAAAATAGACTGGCTCAGAATGTCTCACGCCTTTGAAATTTTAAAATTTAATAATTAAATTTGAGTTCAATGTTATTTTTTATTTTGTAGTTCATGATGGCGAATGGAAAATTGGTACGGGTGCTTATCCATGCGAATGTTACCAAGTATCTGAACTTCAAGGCAGTAGATGGTAGTTTTGTTTACAACAAAGGAAAGGTATGCTGCTTGGGTAAAGTTTAACAGTTACTTGCTTCATTCTCCTTATCTTATTAAATTTAATCCCCTCAGATCTATAAAGTTCCTGCTACTGATGTTGAAGCACTAAAATCTCCATTAATGGGGCTGTTTGAAAAGCGTCGTGCAAGAAAGTTTTTTATTTTTGTGCAAGAATTCGAAGAGAGCACTCCAAAAACTCATGAAGGGATGAATCTGGATACGATCACAGCGAGAGAACTTATTGCGTTAGTTTTTCAGCATTTTATATTATTGAACCACGCTGCAATTTTTATCACTTCCTCGATCTTGGTAGAGATTTGAATATCTATTCAACTAATTAATGCAAGGAATTATTATTTGATTAGCTCCTAGTCAGTCAATTTTTCCCATTGCATTTGACGAATTACATGTCACATGGTTATGGCATCATGGAAAGTTAGTTTAAAAAACTTGTTTGTATAATTTAAATTAAAAACCATCTTTGCTTTCTGATGCAGAAAATATGAACTCGAAGATGACACGATTGATTTTATTGGTCATGCTTTGGCACTCCATAGTAATGATAGTTACTTGGATCAGCCAGCTATGGATTTTGTTAAGAGAATGAAGGTAGATGTTTTTATAGTTATAGTTGGCATGTCTAATGAATTGAATATCAAGTTTTACTGTTCTTAACCACACCTTTTAAGCCTAGAAAAAGGGGCAAGAACATACTGTTAGATGTATGTTTGCTTTGAAAATTTAATTTATATATTATTATATCAGTATATATATGTATATGTGTGTATATATGTGTGTATTGTAATGTTTGGTCTTAAATTTTATATTTTGCTGAAATATTTTAAGAAAAGGTTAGACAGATAAAAAATGTATGATTGATATTAATTTTTTTGATCAATTTATGCAAGATTTTCTTTATCAACTATTTTTTTTCTCAGTAAAACTATTTTATTTAATTACATGTAAAATGATATTTGTGTGGATGATAATTAGATTGGAGTATTTTTTAAAAATTATAAAATATAATATATTCGATGAAAATATTCTATAATAATATAGTAATTTACGGGGGTGAAAAATGATATAGATGTGATGATTATGTTGGAGGTGTAGGTATTGATGAAAATGTATTTTGGTGGAAATGATTGCAGTTAAGAAGAAGATATTTGAGTCTATTTTTGTATTTGGGCAATAGATTTGGGGAATTAAAAATTTTGAGTACACTTTCTGATGGACTAGCTATATGTGGTTCGAATTTGATATTTCTCACAAGCATGATTTTTTTATAAAAAATTTTAATCTGTCCTTATGCGAAGTTTTTCTTACTAAAGAGGTAGTGTTTAATAACTATTATTTGAATCTCTCGAAAAGCTGTATGCCGAATCTTTGGCACGTTTCCAAGCGGGATCCCCATACATCTATCCATTGTATGGACTGGGAGAATTGCCTCAGGTTTGTGTGCTTCTTTATATCATTTTCATGTTTAAAGCCTGCATTCTACTTTAGTTGGTGCATGATTGAGCATGCATGTATCACAATTCACAGGCATTTGCACGGTTAAGTGCTGTTTATGGGGGGACATACATGCTGAACAAGCCACAATGTAAGGTAATGGTTAGCAGAACATGTCTTCCCTTGGTATTGTTTTCAATCTTCAAATCTTCTTTGATGAAGAAATTAAACAGTTGCAACTTGCAAGATTACTTTTGTTTATAGAATCTGTTTTGAATAGAGGCTTCAGCTTTCATGTTTATTGTACCCTGATACCAATGCAAACATGAGAGGTTTTCCTTGCATTTCAATCCATCTAATTGTTTTAGATTTTTCGATTTTACAGGTGGAGTTTGGTGCAGATGGAAAGGTAATTGGAGTAACCTCTGAAGGAGAAACTGCTAAATGCAAGAAGGTCGTCTGCGATCCTACATATTTACCTGATAAGGTAACTTTAAGTTCCAGCCAACTACTAATTAGAATGACACAAAACATAAAAAAAGGCAAGTTCATGTGTTGGATGTTCTTGATCTCCACGAAACTAGTGTAAATATGAATGCCTATATCCACAGGTTCATAAGGTTGGAAAGGTTGCTCGTGCTATTTGTATCATGAGTCACCCAATTCCAGACACCAATGAGTCTCACTCAGCCCAAGTCATTCTACCACAGAAGCAACTTGGTCGTAAATCAGATATGTGCGTCCGTTAACTTGCTTATGTCATATTTGCATGATATGAAAAACTCTTGTATATCTTATATCATGTTTCTCTCAAGTTGGTCATGTCTCTTATGCTAAAGGTATCTGTTCTGCTGCTCGTATGCTCACAACGTGGCTCCTAAAGGAAAATATATAGCATTTGTTTCTGCAGAAGCAGAAACTGACAACCCAGAGGTCGAACTAAAGCCTGGTGTGGACCTTCTTGGACCAATTGACGAAATCTTTTATGAGACCTACGACACATTTGTACCCACCAACGACAACGATGCCGACAATTGTTACATATCTAAGGTGTTATGCTTCTGTCTATTTTCCTATATTTTTTGTGTCAAGACTCAAGACAGACATCACATACATGCGTACATGTGACCTCATTTAACAATTTCTTATCAAAAACTCATTCTCCTTATCGTGTGTTTCAGAGTTATGATGCGACGACACACTTTGAATCCACGGTTACTGATGTGTTGGCCATGTACACGAAGATAACTGGAAAGGTATTTCACGAACTAGTGAATTTGATTTGTCAAGATTACAGAGAAACTTCTTGATTTTATGTAACTCACTATGATTTTGTAGGTCCTCGATTTGTCGGTGGACTTGAGTTCGGCCAGTGCTGGTGCTGAAGAATAAGCAACTTTCAACGTCCTCTAATTTTCATGGATTACCAACTTTTATTTCTAATATTTGGACAACTTGGGTACTTGATTTTGTTAATAATATTCATTTCCTTGAAATACATTAGGACAAGTGTGTTAGGTCCCTGTAGCAGCTTCATTGTTCTACTCTATGTTTCTTGAGTAGTTTTTCCTTCCCGTCGGAATGCATGTTCGAACATCGATCTTCGACTGTCGAGCCAACTTTCTTTTATGTGAGTTTTTGCTGAATCTCGCCTTAGTTTAATTTCATAAAAGCAATGGGGAGTTGAAGTCAAAATCTGATTGTAAAATGGAAATAGATTTGGCTACTGTTTTCTGTCACCAACGGATTATACATACTTCGATTTTCTGTCTTTTCGATAAATTGTAGGCATTAATTGATAATATATTGGAAGGCAATGACTGTACGTCTCTCTTGAAAAACGATTGAAAGGTAGAGTTTTGGACAACATACAAAACTTAAAATATATTGTTAAAATGCTTTTTTTTATTCTATATATTTATCTTGTTACGATTTTGATCATCTATATTATAAAAATCCAATGTTAGTCATGTACTTTTCATTTTTCCTATAATTTTATGTCTTTTTACCCGAGAATGTTGATAATACATTGCACAAGTCAGCGTCATTTTTTCGAAAAAAAATACTAAATTGCAAAAAATAACGGATTAAAACTGAATTTTAACAATGTGCAATCAATGATCTTATACTTGGTGGGGTTGTGGAACAAAACTTATGGCATCCACATATATAAATATTTCACGACAATAATGTAAATTATGGGGCAAACATGATGGGGCTGGAAGTTCCAGCCCACGTTGATCACGTCCATTGTCGTGTTCAGGTAAGAATCGTGTGGTGGATTTATTTTATTTCTCGATTTAAAATATGTTATTTTTAATTTTTCGACCATAAATTGTGCCTAAATCCACCTCAATTATATAGAAAAAAAAAAGGATAGGTTGAGGCAAGTTGATAAGACTTGAGGTGCTGTTGGTTGATTCTATCATATGTCAGTATGATCGATTCTCGTATGGAGCATATTTCACACTGAAATATTGTGGAGTATGTTTTAGAGATCGGTGTTTGTTGTCCATCTCTCTCGGGTATCTACTTACTCGTGCACATCTATCGATTTATCTTTCCGTTTGGGTCAAGAGACTTCTGACTCATATATGAAGGTTTACCTAACATCGATAAATCTTTTGGAAAAAAAAAAGAAGATTGGTCTATTATAAAATAAATAAAACTAGAAAACTATACTTGCAAGGGTCGATCAATCGCGCGTATTATACTAGAAGCGTGCAAGCCTCATTAAACATTAAACTTGCTATATGTTTCATTTTATACTTGAGTTAAAATATTATGTAGGAAATAAATTAATATTATTAATTATTATTATATGTTTACGATTTAAATATATATATAAGATAAGATATATACAGCAAATTCTACTTTTGAACTTTAAATATGATAAAAACGATATATTAATTTGAGCCGATTGAGAGATATAAAGAATAAAAGTAATAATGGTTTGAAGACAATCGCAATAATTTAATGACATTTGAGAAACCCAAAAAATATATTGAAGGTTTCATTTCACATTTAAAAAAATTGAAGTTATAAATAACTCGAAAATGAGGAGATCCAGTCTTATTCAATATTAAAAAAAGGAAAAATCTTATACATCGTAGAAGCCACATATATTTTTTCAGAAATAAAAATTCTTACCCATTGTAGAACCCACACACACACACACAATANGTCTCATAAGATTTTTTTTGTTCAGACTCGTAAAAATTCCAATTTCATGTAATTGGCATTTTGCATTGTTGACTTCGTTGAAATTTTGAATATAGTATTCTAAAAAAATCTTGAATATGGTCATTTAAAGCCAAAACATGACAACATTTTAAATTTGCAAATTTAAGAGAGGCCAAAATCCATCCGATATTAATATATAAATTAGGGAAATTTTTTTAGCTTAAGAACATTATTGGTTTTTAATTTCCTCAATTTTCAACTAATAATATCTTCTTTTTTTTTTTTTTTCAAAACTATATATAACCATGAAATCAAGAATCTTCTTATAAATTAGTCAAAAAAATACGCGTACGAAATCTCCGTGTCCCCTTCGACGGATTTGGGTGTTTCTTGACAACACATGCAATTAAATAAATGTGTTCATTTATAGAAGATCGAGAGATCCAGAAAGCTTCACTCCACAGATATTATATGAGCTTTATTTTATTTTATTCAAAAATAAATATCCAGTATGATAAAATTCAAGATATGTTATTAGTAATTAAACAAGTCTAATCTGTAAGCTGTATTAAATAGGAAGAAATCATTTTTTTAGTAACAATTTGTGTACCAATTATTAAATTTGATCACATGTATTGATTATGAAAAGTTAAAAGAAGTTACAATTCATTGATTAAGAATGTTACAGGGAATTATAATAAAAAGGGTACGTATATTGTAAGACGGTCACACTGATATTTATTCATGAGACGATTCAACTTTGCTCATATTTACAATAAAAAATAATATTTTTAGTGTAACGTCCCAAATTCGACGGGAGTTCATCACATAATAACTTCAAAGTTAAGCGTGCTTGACTCGAAACAATTCTGGGATGAGTGTCCCCCTAAGAAACTTGTGAGGACCTGAAATTCCAGCAGTAGCTAGCATTTCCAGGAGTAGTTAGCATTTCAGCAGAAGCTAATAAATCCAGCAGCAACTAATTTTCAGAAGCTGATATCTTTCTAGCAGAAAAAATCCAGCAGATAGAATCCAGCAGCAGAAGAAGTTCAGTAGCGAGATTTCAGCAGATAAGCTACTGATACAGATTAGAGCTTGTAACTGAAGCATTTAACATGGAATAAAGACTGTTAATAGCACATCATGGCAGATTATGGCCATTAATAGGGAGTCCAACAGTCATATTTCTGCCTATAACTAACACCCTCAATCTCTGAAATTGTTGTTACACAAGTCTTGAATTATCACTTGAAATTAGAGCTAAGAGAGTGCATTTTTCGGAGCAGTAGAAACCAGTAGCGAGAACAGCAGATTCCAGACTTCAACCGAAATTTCTAGCAAATTACAGTAAGTGGGTTTATGTATAAATATCTTGAAATTAGTTTGATAATTTCTGTTTTATGTATTCCTGATCTCTGATTTTTGAAGCACAGAAACTTAATGAACTAATGGTAGTAATATATATTCTGAAACAATTCTGAATTCTGATTTCTGATTTCTGGCCTCACCCTTTAAAGGAGAGAACATATAGGGGACTGATATCAGTTTAGCCATGAAATTCACTATCGTGCTCAGTGTTTACTAATTCTGATTTCTGTTCTGAATCATGTTAATTCTGAATTCTGATTCCTATTCTGAAAGTAAGAGTTTTCTGTATATTACTTGTATTACTGTTTCTGTTAAAAATGGTTTTTGGAAAACTGGGAGATTATTCCCGCCTCTGCTTACTGAGTGACGACCATATCACTCTCCTACCAAACCCATCTCAGATAAGAACCCGGAAGAAATGCTAGAAGAAGAAGAGCGGACTCAGTTGTGGGACTGGTGAAGAAGACTGTTGTTTTTCTCAGTTTTAGTTATGTTTATTCCGCTGCATCTGTTAAGATATTGTCATATCTGGTTTTACATTTCCGCTGTAAAACATTATTATTTGAGCTTGTATCAGACAATGTAATATTCAGTATTATGAATAAAAAGACTAGTTTTTGAATTCTGTACTTCTGAGGCTTGTTGTTTTCGAATGTAAATTTGAGAGCAACGCCGATGTCGACCAACCCCGTCCGTGGGACGTGACAAAACTGCTTAGGGTGCGTGTGAGTGAGGACATAACGTTGGAAAGACTCGTCTTGGTACAGTAGGATAATAATCGAATTTGAAGCGTTACATTTAACATAAAAATTAATATTTTTCATTAATGACCCAAATAGAATATTTGTATTACAAAATGACTCGTGAGACCATCTCATGTGAATTTTTGTTTATAAAGAATGATGCATGAGATTTTTTTGTGTATCTAATAATATAATTAGCTGCATAAAACTTGTCCGATTAGTGAAATTGATCGATTAACTGTAGCATTATATGTGATATTAAAATTGGAATGTGAAGTATATACTTTGAAGATCCCATAGTCACTACAAGAAATTCTGCATACAACAACGCATATACGACAACGGTTTATGTGAAAAACCGTTGTCGTATGTTTTTAACAACGGTTTTATCCAAATCCGTGTCTTTTGAGGGTCAAAGACAACGGTTTTTGGGGTCAATTACAACGGTTCTATAAAACCGTTGTCTTTGAGCATTTTTTTAGGGTCAATGACAATGGTTCTATGAACCGTTGTCTATTAGCGTGTTTTTTTGGATAATCGACAACGGTTTTGGAAAACGTTGCAATATTTAGCGACGGTGTTTCAAAAACCGTCGCTAATTTTAAATTTAGCGACGGTTTTAAAATAACTGTCGCTGATTATAGCGACGGTTTTAACAAAACCCGTCGCATGTTAAAAATTAGCGACGGTTTTACAAAACCTGAAACCGTCGCTAATTTTAGCGACAGTTAAAATATAAACCGTTGCAAATTTAAATTATGCGACGATTTCAACATTACCGTCGCCAATAGCGACGGTTTAAACAACAACCGTCGCAAATTGTCTATAAATATCACATTTTCGGTCCATCTTCCTCCACATCACTTCACAATACTTAAAATTTTTCTCTTTTACATCATTTTATCACTTCACACAACACTTAAAGTTTTTCTCACCACTTCACAACACTTAAAATTTTTCTCTCTTACACCATTTTATCACTTCACACAACACTTAAAATTTTTTTTCTCTTACACAATTTCAAACAACACCTAAAATTTTTCTAACCACTACATAACACTTCAAAATTTTTTTTCTCTTATACAATTTCACACAACACGTAAAATTTTTCTCTTTTACACGATTTTACTATTTCACAACACTTAAATTTTTTTTCTTTTACACGATTTTAGTTTCGATTATAAGTTTTTCTTAGATTTATTAAATTATTAAAAGTATTTTTTTTATTTTTCGAAACAAATTAGCGACGGAAATTGTGTAACCGTCGCTAATATTAGCGACAGTCTTGATTGGTAACTGTCGCTAATTTCAAATTAGCGACGGTAACGTAAACCGTCGCTCATTTGAACTAGCGACGATTTATTGAACTGTCGCTAATTTTGAATTAGCGACGGTTTAAGTTAAAACCGTCGCTAAATGTTTTTAGCGACGGTTTTTAAAAACCGTCGCAAAAGTGACCTATCACAACGGATATCACAACGGATAAAAACCGTTGTCGTTGAACTGACTTTCAACAACACCCTCAATTACAACAGTTTTAAGAAGGCAACGACCGTTGTCGTTTGCCTTTTTGTAGTAGTGAGTATATCATCATTTCTAACACGGTGAAAGTACAGCTTATTTCTAATAATAGAAAGTAGTGTAGCAGTAGCCCCATCCATTCAACACCCAAAACGAGAAAAAAGATAACAAAGTTCTCATAAATGGCTACAATGTTAATGCGTACACTAATTTTTCTGATCAAGCAACCCAAAAATCTTGGGACTTTTGGCAGGAAACTGGCTTCAAAAATGTCCCCTTCATCTTCAAAAACCCTTATTTCTTGCTCGGCGACTGCGCCGTCTTGCGATGAAGCATTATTGAACCGGCGCTCCGCAAATTACAAGCCTCCCATTTGGGATTTCGATTTTATACAGTCGTTGAGCAGTGAATACGCTGTAATATATAGTTTATATTGGTGCAGGCTGCATGTCTTGTTGAAGATTTCACTTACTGCATTCTCGTGTATTTTCTGTAGGACGAGAGGTACGCGACGAGGGCCTGTGAACTGAAGGAGCAAGTGAAAATAATGCTCGAGGGTCAAGATTTGTTGGCCGTTGATCAGTTGGAAGTGATCGATGATTTACAAAAAATGGGAATATGTTACCATTTCGAGGAGGAAATCGAGAAAATTTTGACGTCCATTTATGAAAGAAGGTATGCGAAGGAAACTGGGGATTTGTACTCCACGGCTCTTCAGTTCAGACTCCTAAGGCAACATGGTTTCCTTGTCTCTCAGGGTATTTTTTTTTCCAATTTACAGCTAAATCTGAATCAAGACTCCAAATATTAGTTTATTAT